>NW_002060967.1:0-83080 GCF_000150275.1 Trichoplax adhaerens
AATCGTTTCTTGTCCTTTGACATTTCGAAACACAATCATTTTTAAACATTGCACTAAGTTTATTATACTGTCTTGGCTTATGGGCGTCGTATTCGCTATCCCTGCTTTCCTATTAGCAACTTATAATCCAACGACGACAAGCTGCGACCTTGGCTTTCCTTATGATAACATCTTCAACGTTATCTATCTTTCGATTACCTTACTATTTGTCTACTTAATTCCAGGAATAATAATGTTAAGGAATTATAGACGTATCACAATCACTTTATCTTCTCAAATATCCGATAATACTGCTATAGCTCATGACAGTGAAGCTTCTATTAATCGCTCAAGAAGCGTTATTCGAGTTTTTATTATCGCGACACTGGCACAAACGTTACTATCATTGCCGTATGTTATATCTGTCTTAATTTACTCAATACCCAATCAGAGTCAAGTTCAGCTACTTCTTGATAATCCTCAACTTTTTTTAAATATCAGGTTATCGTTCGTGATTGATATAGCATCCTACTTAGTAAATCCATTTATGTTCTTGATTTTCGATAAAAATGTTAGAATTGCAGCGCATCATTTACATCTTCGAATTCATGATAGCTGTAGTCATACGAAATCATGATTAATTTCTCATTGTAGATACATCCGATGTCATTTTCACTAGACAATTACTCTTAAATAGCTTGCATACTGTTTACAGCATTAATTACTATCTAACCGTTATTCTGTAATGGATCTAATTACTACTACAGCAATCTTGTTATAGAATAACAGTAGAGAACCTGCTTACTGTTTAGGGGGTTAATTGCTATCCCATGCTGTTGCGGTGTTGCCTTACCGTTAGGATAGTTTAATAGTACAGTAGCGGCTAATATGGAAAATACCCACATTTGTAGTGCTACTTAAGATAAGTAACGCCTTGGCGTGGATATTATTTATGGTGGTTTATTACACATTTGAGATTGATTGTTAATATAAGTAAATAGTAGTAAGATGATCCAAGTTCTAGCTGATGATAGTTGAACTAGAAAATACACATGCTTAGATTAAGATTAAGTGTACGTATGAGTAAGGGATTAAAAATATTTACTGATAAAAGCTGTGCAAGGAACATCTCACTTCGAGATATCTCCAGTAAAATATAATAATAATAGTGTTGTTGTTCACAAATTAGACGGTTACTATATGAACAGGAACATTTGAGTTGAGTTATGTGATGGTAAAAAGTTGTAGATGTGTCCATGCTAATAAAAATTCTATTTTTACGGTAATTTGCCATGTGCTTTTAACGTTTAGTAAAAGAGCTTTTAAGTCAGTAGTTACTTATAGACTTTTACTATACGTTTCCTTGTCGCAGAGTTTAAGTTGCGACACATGTTTATTCTAAAGCGGATAAAATTACTGCTATAATAACTTCGACATGAAATCAAGTTAGAGTATTCCCTCACTATTGATAGCATTAATGGTTATCCAATCTTTATTCTAAAGTTAGATGAACCGAATTGCAACTATTATAATTTTGATACGAAATCAAGTTAGAGTATTTGCTCGCTATTTGTGAGTTAGTAGTTATCCAATCCTTATCCTAAAGTTAGATAGACCAAATTACTACTATAATAACTTTGATACGAGATAATGTTATGGCTCTAGTTATGATACGCCTATTGGAATAATAATGCAATTATAGTTATTTATTCGTGATTAAACACTGCATAAGTATAATAACGTAATCTTTCTTCAATAAATAAAATTAATTAACGTGTACTGAGCGAATAGGTAGAGCTGATAATTAAAAAATGAGACATTGCAATGCAATGTTTGATTCTAATTTTTGGACTATTAATTAAGTACTCAATAGTACGACAAGTGTATATTTCCTATTCATAAACTAGTACCTATTAATAAATTCTATATCATATTTTACAGAGGACATTCAAAATTAATAGGTAATCATTAAAGCTATGCATGGAGAGTATAAAATTACTCGCTAACTTTCTATCGTATCTGGCTCTATTCTAAGCTTTAAGTTGAAATCCTAATTAAGTTTTACGCTATCCAAGATATGACGCTGTACATGAATGGTTATCAATCGATTTTCTAGCAAGTATCGCAGGCCAAAGACAATTAGAAGCTATCAAGTTACTATAATGAAAAGTAAATCATGCCTTAAACATAATTTAATCTCTTATAACTACATATCCAAAGATTAAAATCATCTTTGCGCTAATTAAGTCTTATAACCGTTACTAATATTATTTGATACTTCATTTTATTAATTAATAAAGTTTAGTTTTATAGCCAAACTTTAGTTGGTATAAGCTCAATTAACAAATGACCAGATTTAAAATTAGAATATTGTTCACACTTTCTACTTATAACCCCTTCTCATTTTACTCATTCTCAACATTTACAAATAATATAAACATTCTATTTACTTCAAAGACAGATGACGTACGTCGTGAAAATTGACAATAATATAACATCACCTACTAATATTATACTAGATTACGATATTAATAATAAGGAATTCCACTAGCGATTATTTAACGCATATTGATAATTTTACATTTGCTTTCAATTTTCAGAATATCATTAGCAACGCCTGTTATTAATGAATAACAATGTATAAATGATTGTATAGTAGTCAGGGAAATTAATCAAATAATAAACTCAACAAATTGATGTGAGAACATTACTACCCGATGTTACAGCTGGTAAATTTGAAGCCTTTATTTACTAAGAATAATTATAAGACAGTGTGATATATACCAATCACGAAATTCCAAATTTTAGAAAAATAAGAGCTTTATTGAATCTTATACGAAGATTAACTACACACAGCTCTACTCTAGCCGAATACTACTACTAAAGACTTCTACAACGAACTTACAGAATAATCTAAAGTTGCATGCTTTTATACTTCTCGCAGCATTCGCAGCTACAATCCGCATTGCAACCTTTTACCTTATATTACACATAGTTAAATTATTCTTAGTAAGACTATTCTACTGCGGACCATCATTAATCCAATATGGATACGACTACAGTACTTACGTAGACATTATTCACACCAGCCAAAGTACAATGAATTAACCATATCCTAATATCTGATTTACAGTTCTATTTTTACCTATAGCCTTATTAGTAACTTAATACTTTACTGTATATAGTCATCTGTACTCTAGCATAGAGTCTAT
The DNA here is from genome assembly GCF_000150275.1 of Trichoplax adhaerens. NCBI lineage: Eukaryota > Metazoa > Placozoa > Uniplacotomia > Trichoplacea > Trichoplacidae > Trichoplax > Trichoplax adhaerens. Next base: position 3,192 of record NW_002060967.1, read on the forward strand.
ACCACTACAGTCTATAGTTATAGCTAACAAGTATCTCTTAGGATAAATATCTACCGTACATTATACTAAACATGGCTAACAGTCTACAATCACAATACTAGTTCCATTACAGACAGCTTAGGCTATAAGTGTAAAATTAGGAGAATTCCCTTCAATCATTGAACATATTTCCAGACTCAATTCAATCAAGAAACGTTAGATTACAATCAAGTACTAACAGATTTAATTATTCTTTCGCTAAATAGACATATATAATTGCATCAAATTTTCGCTATACTGGGAGATTATAATATCCAACTCATCGAATTTGCATAATAATACTACTCTTAAGCAATCACGAGAAAATTTTCCTTTTGAATGATGCAGTTTTGAATTGCTACATTGAGATTGGTTATCAACATCGCTCTGGTGGTAATTGTGGCGTTCTCTAAAAATTTACATGATCAATTTTGTAACTTTATTATTAATGTATCTATATCTGATATTATTTCAAGGATCGTAGTGTACGTACTTATACCATTATAGCAAAGTCAGCCGATACAACGGCTAGACCTGTAGACGTGGCTGTATGTCAATTAGCATATGGAATGTCGGTTACATCGACTAATATCTCTATTACAAGTTTAACTATGATAAGTATCTATCGACTAAAAATCGTCACTTATCCTTAGACATTTCGAAACACGATCATTTTTGAACATTGCAATAAATTTATTACGCTGTCTTGGCTTATAAGCGTCGTATTCGCTATCCCTGCTTTCCTAATAGGAGCTTGTAATCCAGCAATGAAAACCTGCGACTTTAGCTTCCCTTATGGTAACATCTTCAAGGATGTCTATTTTTCGATTACCTTGCTATTTGTCTACTTGATTCCAGGAATAATAATGTTAAGAAATTATAGGCGTGTCGCAATCAATTTATCTTGTCAAATATCCGATAACTCTGCTGTAGTTCATGACCGTGAAGTCTATATTAATCGTACAAGAAGCATTATTCGAGATTTTATTATCACGACACTGGCACAAAAATTACTGACATTGCGCTATATTTTATCTATCTTAACGTATTTAATACTCAAACAAATTCAATTTAAGCTTCTTTTTTTGATAATCCCCAATTTTTAATTATCATTTGGTTATCGTTTTCGATCAATATCGCATCCTACTCGGTAAATCCATTTATGTTCTTGGTTTTCGATAAAAATGTTAAAACTGCAGCGCATGATTTATATCTTCGAATTCATGATCGCTGCAGTAATACGAAATCGTGAGTAATTTATCAAAGTAGGTACATCAGATACTGTATCAATTTTTACTAGTCACTTAGGCTTGGATAACCATTATTCTGAAATAGATCAAATTACTACTATAGTAACTTTGATTAGGAATAATTATAGGAAATTTTCTCACTATTTAAGAGGTTAATATTTAGTTATCTCATTCTTATTCCAAAGAATCAAATTTCTATTATAATAACTTTGATATAAAATCAAGTTAAAGGTCTTACTCAGTATTTATGGGGTTAATGGTTATCCAATCGCTATTCTAAAATTAGATAAACCAAATTACTATCGTCCTGTAATAATTTGACACGAGATAATATCAGAGCTCTTGCTTACTATTGATGGGGTTAATGGTTATCTAATTGTTATTCTAAAATGGCCCGCATTACTAGTATAATAATGCGATACGAAATAATGTTCGAGAACTTGTTTATAACTATGCTATTAGTGGTTACGCAATTGCTATTTTTTAATACAGTAAAAACACTACATTAATAACTTTGTTATACTGTACGGTCTTCAGCAACTTTATTATTTTCTAATGATATCGCCCTCTTCTACAGTTATCCTGATTTTATCATGTACTTAAGCTGGTAGAAATCGAAACCTGTACGGCAACGACGGCGCTTGAACTTATTTGTATATTATTTCGAATATAGGCGCACATTTGAAATAAATGACACGCAGCAAATGGAAAATATTCGTATACCGCTCGTTTAGCGATCTTGAACCGGAAAAAAGTAAAAGTATACTGTTAACCAATACGTAACAAGTAGTGGCTATCACGAAGACTCGTTAAATTATTAAAGTCTTATAATAGTAAATTAAAACAATTTTGACCATTGACACTTGGCTAAATCATGCCTAAGAAATAGACAGTAATTACGCTACTTTTAATCGCCTTTTATTAAGTAAAAGTTATCACCGATGGACATTAGTCAACTTATGTAATAAAGGTTAATTATTAGAATTCTTCTTCAAGCTTTTCTTATTTTAATAAGCATTGTAGCTGTAAAATTAACTTTACTAGGTTTAACTACAGTAAATTTAACTTAATACCATTACATATTGTAAACCTGACTCATTTATTTGGGTTAGAACATAAGAATATTCCCTTGTATGATTTTGATAAAAATATCACGATATTAAATCGTAATTTATGTGATATATTTAGGTAGTATAATACTCATGCTTAATTATGATAAAGACTTGTAGCCAATTTTGATTACTAAGTACAGTAGAAATAATGTTATTTGGTTATTTAATACAGAGTAAACACAAACATTTTGATCTGGATTCTAATTTAAGATTGTTAGTCTGACTTAGTCTTTTTTATAGTTATATATTATATACCGTAGAAAAGTACATTTTGTAGATTTAGTAATATTGGAATCTAGGGTACAATTTATCAGATCACATGTGTTTTAATTGCTAGTTTTATTTGGAATACTTTAGAATAGTATTTTCATAGTCTTATTACTTTTATTTTATACATGCCGTATCTCCTTGACCTTGTAAGATAACTTCACAGTCTTAACAGGACTAAAGATTTAATATTATTACGGTATAATACAATTTTACACGAATATCTATAACGTTTCAACGAATTTCGATTATCTTGATTAATGGATAGTACACCTAATAGAGTAACAATACAAATATTGTTATTTACGGTAAGTTTTAATTTAATACTGCACAAGTGTAATAATGCAATTTTCTTCAGTAATTAATTAAAATTAATTAACGTATACTACAGAGCCAATAGGTGGAGGTGGTAAGTAAAAAAATAGGATATTGGAATGTAATGTTTGATTCTTGGTCCGTTCAATTCTCAATAGTACAGCAAAGATATATTTCCTAATTATAAACTGGCACATGTCAATATATTCGATAGCATATTTTACAGAAGACATTTAAAATTGATGGGCAATCGTTATAGCTATGCGTGGAGGGTATAAGATTGATTGCTAACTTTCTACTGTGTCTAATTCTTTTTTATGCTTTAAGTTGAAATCCTAATTAATTCTAAGCTATCTAAGGCATGATGCTGAACATAAATAATTATCAATCGATTTTCTAGAAGTATCGCAGGCCAAAAATAAGTAGAAATTATCAATTTATTGTAATAGAAATCATGTCTTAAAATATAACTTTGATAACTGCATTGCTAAAGATTAAAATCATCTTTGATCCACTTTAGTCTTATAGCTGATACTAATAGTAATTGATGCTTCATTTATTAATAATAAAGTTTAGCTCCATGGCTGAGCTTTAGTCAGTATAAGCCCAATTGATAAATGATCAGATTTAAAATTTCAATATTGTTCGTACTTTCTCCTTAAAGTTACTTTCATTCATTCTCTGTTTTTAAAAATAATTTAGAACTAAAGTAGAATTAACTACCCAATCGATCTGTACGCATTCTATTTACTATAATGATAGATGACGTACGTTATAAAAAATCGACAATAACTTAACATTACCTTCTAACATTGTACAAGATTATAGTATTAACAAGAAGCAACTCAATTAACGCTTATTTAAGATTATAATGATAATTTTACATTTGCTTCCGATTTTTCTGAACATCTACGAGTAACAATAGATAAATGATTACGTAGTAGTCAAGAGAAAATAGCTCAATTAATATGCAATACAAATTGATGTGAAAATACTACTACCAGATGTTACAGCTGGTAAATTTGAAGCATTAATTTACTCGGGATAACTATAAAACAACTTAAGTTTACAAGAGTAAAATTAAGAAATTTCCTTCTATCGTTGAACGTATTTCCAAACTCAATTCAATCAAGAAGCGTTAGATTACAATCGAGTATTAACAGATTTAATCATTCTATAGCCAAATAGAGACATATATAATCGCGTCGATCTTTTGCAATAGAGGCAGATTAAAAATATCCAGCTCATCATCGACTATGCTTAGTAATAATACTACTCTTTTACAATCGTTAGAAAGTCCTGCTTTTACAGTCGCTCAACTTTCTTTTACTACATTGACATTGGTTAGTAACATCGTCTTAGTGGTAATCTTGGCGTTCTCTAACAATTTACGTGATTTATCTTATAACTTTATTATTAATATATCCGTATCTGATATTATTTCGACGATTATACAGTATGCATATGCCATTATAGCAATTTCAACCGTTTCAATGTCTAAGCTTGTAGGTACAGTTGTATGTCGATTAGCGTATGGAATTTTGATTACATCGACTAATACTTCTATTGCGAGTTTAACTATGATAAGTATCTATCGATTAAAAATCGTCACTTGTCCTTTAACATTTAGAAACACAATCATTTCTAAACATTGTACTAAATTTATCGTATTGTCTTGGGTTATAAGTGTCATATTCGCTATTCCTGCTTTCCTAATAGGAGCTTATAATGCAGAGACGAAAAGCTGCGACTTTGGCTTTCCTTATGGTAACATCTTCAACGTTATTTATTTTTCTATTATCTTGATATTCGTTTACTTAATTCCAGGAATAATAATGTTAAAGAATTACAGACGTATCGCAATCTGTTTATCTTCTCAAATATCCAATAATACTGCTATAGCTCACCACCGTGAAGCTTCTATTAATCGTACAAGAAGCGTTATTCGAATTTTTATTATCGTGACTCTGGCACAAACATTACTGACATTGCCCCATACTATAAGTATCTTGATATATTCAATACTCACTCAGAGCCAAATTCAGCTAATCGTTGATAATCCCCAGTTTTTCGTAGTCATCTTGTTATCGTTTGGGATCAATATCGCATCCTATTTAGTAAATCCATTTGTGTTCTTGGTTTTCGATAAAAATATTAGAATTGCAGCACATGATTTATATCTTCGAATAGGCGATAGTTGTAGCATTATGAAATCATGAGTAATCTATCGTAGTAAATGTATCAGATATCATTTTTGCACTAGTCACTTCGTCTTGAATAGCTTGCATACTATTTATAGTGCCTATTGCTATTTAACCGTTATTCTGAAAAGAATCGAATTACTACTATAATAACTCTGATTGAAAATAGCGAGAAAGAACCTACGCACTATTTAATATGGTAATTGTTATCCTATCCTTTTTCTAAAACGGATCAAATTACTTCTATAGTAATTTGATACGAAATCAAGTTAGAGTACTCACACACTATTTATAATGTTAATGGTGATCCAATACTTATTCTAAAATTAGATTGACCAAATTACTATGATAATAGCTTTGATACGAGATGATTGTAGAGTTCTTGATTACTGCTATTGGGATTAACGGTTATCTAACTGTGGTTTTAAAATAGACTGAATGACTACTATGCGTATAATAACTGGACATGAAATAATGTTAGAGAACTTGCCTACTCTTTATGTTGTTGATGGCTAACTAATCGCTATTTTCAAATGGATCAAAATTAACTGTATAATAACTTTATTGTACTGTACAGCTATGTTACTGATATTATCTTTTAATGATATTACTCTCTTCTACAGTTATCCTGATTTTATTATTTACTCAATTTGGTGGAAATCGAAATCTGTAGGACAACGATAACAATTGCACTTATTACTAGCTTGTTATATCGAGTAAGCATTTGAAATAAATGACATACAACAAATGAAAAATACTCGTATACCGCTTGTCTAGCGAACTTTGATTAGAAAATAATAAAAGCATGCTGTTAACCGATACGTAATATGCAATGGCTAGTGTAGTGCATACTTCTAAATATGATGTAGTCTATAACTACTGTGATAACTTTGTTATACTGCTTAGCCATTTTATTATCTTCTAATGATTTACCCTCTTCTACAGTTATCGTGATTTTATCACGTACCGGTACTTAATCCCGTAGAAATCTAAACCTGCAGAGCAATGACAGCACTTCAAATTGTTTGCTTATTATTTCGAGAATACAAGGACATTCGAAATAAATAACATGCAGCAAATAAAAGATACTCGTATACTACCCGTCCGGCGATCGTGAACTAGAAAAAATATGCTCTTAACCAATACGTAATATGTAAATGGCTATCATTAACATCCGTTAAATTATTACAGTCTTTTAACAGTAAATTAAATTAATATTTACCATTGATACTTGACTAAATTACGTCAAAGAAGTAGAAAGTAGCTACGCTACTTTAGTCGCCTTCATTTTAAGTAAAAGCTATCATCGATGAGAATTAGTCGATTGTATTTTATACAAGCTGTATCTTCCTTACCTTGTACGATCAATTCGCAGACATATCAAAAGTAAGAATTTAATACTATCATTGTACAATTTTATACTAATAGATATAATTCCCCAACCAATCTAGAATATCTTGACTAATAAAGACCGATCTAAAAACTCATTCAACTCTTCATTTCTTATAATACACTTAATAGAGTAACAATAAAAATATTTTTATTTAATTGCGATTGAATACTCAATACTGCATAAATATAATAATGAAACTTTTCTTCAATAATTAAAATTGATGAACGTGTACTACTGAGCTAATATTAGCTGAAGCTGGCAATTAAAAAATAGGACATTATAATGTAACGTTTGATTCTAGTTTTGAGGCCATTACATACTTAATAGTATTGCAAAACATATTTCCTATTTATAAACTGATACCTGTCAATACATTCTATAATATATTTCACAGAAGAAGATATTCGAAATTACAAGGTACTTATTATAGTAATGTGTAGAGGGTATTAAATTACTTGCTACCTTTCTACGGTATCTAACTCTATTTTATGCTTTAAGTTGAAACACGAATTGATTTCAAACCCTCTAAGACATGATGCTGTAAATAAATGGCTATCAATCGATTTTCTAGCAAGTATCACAGGTCAAAATAGGTAGGAACTATCAATTTACTGTAATGATAAATCATGACTTAAAAGATAATTAAACTCTGAAAACTATATTTCCAAAGATTGAAATCATTTTTGGGCTAATTCACTATCATAGACGCCACTAATAGTATTTGATGCTTAATTTTATTAATTATCAATAGAGTTTAGCTCCAAAGCCAGTCGGTATAAATCCGATTAACAAATTGTAGTGTACGGATTGTTAGCCCTAGGTTCGTAATCCGCCAACTCAAAATTCGGACTTGTTAAAATCGAGTAAATCCCTAATGTGACATAATAGGCAACACCGTATAATTGACTTATAACAGTTAAGTTTATTAACATCCGGGTGTCTTCCGCCGGAGAAAAATTCCAATTTCTTCCCCTCAGAATAACAGTCGAAAGTGGCTAAGACAAACTGCATAATCGACTTGGCCTTCACGATAACAATTCTATACAACTAGTAAAAATTATCATCTATTGCTCCTCTACATAGGTGTCATTAATCACATTAGTGCATTGCTTAATAACATTACTTAATACGACTATCAGCTACGGCCTTATATAGCTTATACTTTATTAAGACGTACAGTTTTACACTACATACTTTCACTGTATTGCCTACACAAAACTACTGTAATTCGCTGAAATCATTACAAAAATGATCAGATTTAAAACTTGAATATTGTTGATACTTTCTCCTTAAACTTGCTTACGATACTTGCTCATTCTATTCATTCTCTATGTTTAAAAATAATTTGAAACTAATGTAGGATTAACTGTCTAATTGATTCATATACTTTATAGTTACTTCAAAGTTAAATGCGTACGTTATAAAAATTGACTATAACTTAGCATTACCATTACTTACCAACATTGTGTAAGAGTACGGTATTATCAAGAATCAATTTAATCAAACTTTAGTTAATGTTATAATGACATCTATACATTTGCTTTCGACTTTTCAGAGTGGCAATAGCAATACCGCCTACCAACGAGTAACAATAGATAAATGATTACATAATAATAAAGGGAAAATTACTCGAATAATATCAACATAACATAGTAACATGTATAACAAATAGATGTAAAAATACTACTACCAGATGTTACAGCTGGTAAATTTAAAGCATTAATTCACTTGAGATAATTACAATACGGCTTAGGCTACAAGAGTAAAATTAAGACAGCTCCCTTTCAATCATTGAACGTATTTCCAGACTCAATTCAATCAAGACACATTAGATTATGATCGATTACTAACATATTAAATTATTCATCAGCCAAATAGACATATATAATCGTATCGACTTTTAGCCATAGAAGTAGATTAAAAATATCCAACTCATCGAATATGCCTAATAATACTACTCGTACGCAGATGCAAGAAAGTTTTCCTTTTTTAATGATCCAGTTTTGCGTTACTACATTGACATTGGTTAGCAATATCACTCTAGTGGTAATCGTGGCGTTCTCTAACAATTTACGTGATTTATCTTATAACTTTATTATTAATGTATCTATATCTGATATTATTTCATCGATCGTAATGTATATATATGCCATTACAGCAATACGAACAGTTCCAATGTCCGAACCAGTTGGTATAGTTGTGTGTCGATTAGCGTATGGACTCTTGATTACATCGACTATTACCTCTATTACAAGTTTAACTATGATAAGTATCTATCGATTAAAAATCGTCACTTGTCCTTTAACATTTAGAAACATAATCATTTTTAAACATTGCAATAAATTTATTATACTGTCTTGGCTTATGAGCGTCGTATTCGCTATTCCTGCTTTCCTAATAGGAGCTTATAATCCAGCAATCAAAACCTGCAACTTTGGCTTCCCTTATGGTAACATCTTCAACGTTATCTATTTTTCGATTATCTTGCTATTCGTCTACTCGATTCCAGGAGTAATAATATTAAGGAATTACAGACGTGTCGCAATCTGTTTATCTTCTCAAATATCCGATAACTCTGCTATAGTTCACGACCGTGAAGCTTCTATTAATCGTACAAGAAGCGTTATTCGAGTTTTCATTATCGCGACACTGGCACAAACATTACTGTCATTGCCTTATATTTTATCTATCTTAACGTATTCAATACTCAATCAGAGCCAACTTAAATTTCTCTTTGATAATCCCCAATTTTTAGTAGTCGTTTGGTTATCGTTTACGACTAATATGGCAACCTACTTGGTGAACCCGTTTATGTTCTTGGTTTTCGATAAAAATGTTAAAATTGCAATGCATGATTTATATATTCGAATTCATGATCGTAGTAGTAATATGAAATCATGATTAATTTATCAAAGTAAGTGCATCAGATACTATATCAATTTTTACTAGCCACTTAGCCTTGGATAATGGTTATTCTGAAATAGACCAAATTACGACTGTAGTAACTTTGATACGAAATAGTCATACAGAATCTGCTCACTGTTTAAGAGGTTAATAGTTATTCCATTCTTATTCTAAGAGGGACCAAATTTCTACTATAATATCTTTGATATAAAATCAAGTTAGAGTACTTACTCATTATTTATGGGTAGAATAAGTTTAAAACGAGATAGTATTACACTTATTGCTTATTATTAACGGGATTAATTTTTATCTAATTTTTATTCTGAAATAGACCGAATTACTGCTATAATAACGCTATACGAAATAATGTTATAGAAATAACTTCCTATTTATGCTGTCAATGTTTATGTAATTACTATTTTCGAGTGGACCAAAATGACTACGGTGATAACTTTGTTGTACTACATAGCCATGTTATTATCTTTTAATGATATTACCCTCTTCTACAGCTATCCTGATTTTATCACGTACTTAATCTAGTAGAAATCGAAACCTGCACAGTAACGATAGCACTTCAACTTATTAGCTTATTCTTTCAAGTGTACGCATACATTTGAAATAATTGGCATGCAATAAATGAAAAATATTCGTATATCGCTCGTCTGGCGATCATGAAGTGGAAAAAATAAAAGCATGCTCTTAACCGGGGCATAATACGTAATAGCTATCACTAACACCTGTTAAATTATTACAGTCTTTAAATGGAAAATTAAAATGATTCTTAACATTGATGCTTGACTGAATTATGTCAAAGAAATAGATAATAGCAACGCTACTTTTAATCGCCTTCCATTAAGTAAAAGCTATCACCGATAAACATTAGTCAATTACAATATTTATTTTATACAACCTGTATCTCCCTTACCTTTAACGATAGCTTCACAAAGTTATCTAGACTAATAATTTAATACTATTATTACTCGATTTCATGTTAATATCTGTAGGGTCTTAACGAATCCAGATTGCCTTGACTATTACAGACCGATCTAAAAATTCATTTAACTCTTTATTTCTTTATGATACACCTAATAGAGCAGCAATAAAAATATGTTTATTTAATTGTGCTTGATTACTGCATAAATTTAATAACACAATTTTCTTCAATAATTAGTACAGATTAACGTGTACTACTGATCTAATAGTAGATGAAGCTGCTAATTAATAAAAATAGGATATTGGAATTTAAGGTTTGATTCTAAATTTAGGACCAACAAATACTCAACAGTACGGTAAAAACACATTTCCTATTTATAAACTGGTACCTGCCAATACATTCTATAGCTTATTTTATAGAAGACATTCAAAATTAATAAGCAATCATTATGGCAATACGTTGAGGGTATAAGGTTACTTGCTAATTTTCGACTGTATCAAGCTCTATTTTATGCTTTAATTAAATTGAAATCAAATTAATTCTAAACTATTCAAGACATAATACCGAATGTAAATAGTCGTCAATCGATTTTCTAGCAACTATCGTAGGCCAAAAATAAGTAAAAACCATCAACTTACTATAATAAAAATCATGTCTTGAAACATAATTAAACTCAGAAAACTACACATCCAAAGATTAAAGTCACCCTTGGGCTAGTTAAGTCACATAGCAATTACTAATTGTATTTGATGCTTCATTTTATTAATAAGGTTTAGCTCTATAGCCAAACTTTAGTAGTTATAAGCCCGATTAGCAAATAATCAGATTTAAAACTTGAATATTGTTCATACCTTCTTTCTCCTTGAAGTTATTTATAAAGTGTTTTCTCATTCTACTCATTCTCTAAGTTTCAACCTAAAGCAGGATTAACTGCCTAATTGGTCAGTACATTCTATTTATTTTAAAGGTCGATGACATACGATATTAAAATTGACAATAATTATAATTTAACGTTACCTACTAACCTTGTATCAGAGTACGGATAAGAAGGAATTCAATCAACGCCTATTTAACATTGTATTGATAATTTTACATTTGCTTTCAACTTTTTCAAAATATTATTAGCAATACCTTCTAGTAATGAATAACAATGGATAAAAGATTATATATCAGTAATGAGAAAATGGCTCAATTAATAAGTGTAACAAATTGACGTAAAAACACTACTACCAGATGTTACAGCTGGTAATTTAAAGCATTACTTCACTTGGAATAATTAGAAAACGTCTTAGGTTACCAGAATAAAGTTAGGAGAGTTCCTTTCTTCGATCATTGGAAGAATTTTCAAAAACTATTCCATCCAGAAACGTTAGATTATAATCGAGCATTAACAGATTCAATCAATCTATGGCCAAATATGCATATTTAATTGCATCGATTTTAGCAATAGATATTTATTAGGTTAAAAAGGTCCAACGCATCGACTATGCTTAATAATACTACTCGTACGCAACCGCTAGAAAATTCCGCTTTTTTAATTATCCAATTTTGCTTTACTACATTGACATTGGTTAGTAATATCGCTCTAGTGGCAATCGTGGCGTTCTCTAAAAATTTACGTGATTTATCTTATAACTTTATTATTAATGTATCTATATCTGATATTATTTCATCGATCGTAATGTATACATATGCCATTACAGCAATCCCAGCCGTTTCAATGCCTAGACCTGTAGGTGTAGTTGTGTGTCAATTAGCGTATGGACTTTTGATTACATCGGCCAATACCTCTATTACAAGTTTAACTATGATTAGTATCTATCGATTGAAAATCGTCACTTATCCTTTAACATTTAGAAACACAATCATTTTTAAACATTGCAATAAGTTTATTATACTGTCTTGGCTTCTAAGCGTCGTATTCGCTATCCCTGCTTTCCTAATAGGAACTTATAATCCAGCAACGAAAACCTGTGACTTTGGCTACCCTTATGGTAACATCTTCAACATTATCTATTTTTCGATTACCTTACTATTTGTCTACTTGATTCCTGGAACAGTAATGTTAAGGAATTATAGACGTATCGCAATCAATTTATCTTCTCAAATATCCGATAATACTGCTATAGCTCACGATCGTGAAGCTTCTATTACTCGTACAAGAAGCGTTATTCGAGTTTTTATTATAGCGGCACTGGCACAAATATTACTGATATTGCCTTATAATATAACTATCTTGGTGTATTCAATACTCAATCAGAACCAATCTCAGCAGTTCTTTAATAATTCCCTAGCTTTTATAATCATCATGCTATTGTTTATTATTAATATCGCATCTTACTTGGTAAATCCATTTATGTTTTTAGTTTTCGATAAAAATGTTAGAATTGCAGCACATGATTTATATCTTCGAATTCACAATCGTTGTAGAGATATGAAATCATGAGTAATTTATCATAATAAATACATCAGATAAGATATTATTTTTTATTAGACAATATTTATCGGGTTAATGGTTATCTAATCATTATTCTAAATTAGATGAACCTAATTACTACCATAATAACTTTGATACAGAATAATATAGGAGCACTTGCTCACTATAAATATGGCTAATGTTTATCTGATGGTTAATCTAAAGTTAGATAGACCAATTACTACTACGGTAGCTTTGATACAAGATAATGCTAGAGCCCTTACTTATTGTTAATGGGGTTAAGAGTTATCTAATTATTACTCTTAAATGAACCAAATTACTTCTACAGTAACGTGATACGAAATAATGTTAGAGAACTTATTTACTATTTATGCTGTTTACGAATATTTAATCGCTATCTTAAAATGGTTCAAAATAACTACCATGATAACTTTGGGATACTGTAGAGCCATGTCAGTGGTATTAACTTTGAATGATATTATCCTCTTCTACATTTATCTTGATTTCATCGTGTACTTAATCTGGTAGAAATTGAAACCTGTACAGTACTGACAACACTTCAACTTATTATTTGCTTATTATTTCGAGTGTATATTTAAAATAAATGACAGGCAAAAATACAAAAATACTCGTATACCGCTCGTCTGATCTGTATTCGATATAATTTTTGGAATTTAATGTTTATAAAATGTTGTAAAAGTTGATTTTTGAAATTTGATGCTTCATTTTATTAATAAGGTTTTAACTCCATAGTCAAACTTGAGTCGGTATAGGCCCAATTAACAAATAATCAGACTTAAAAACTTGAATATTATTCATACATTCTCCTTGAAGTTGTATATATAATACTTTCTCACACCATTCATTCTCCATATTTAAAAATAATTTTAAACTAAAGTAGGATGAACTGCCCAATTGGTCTATATATACATTCTATTTACTTTAACGATAGATGACGTACGTTGTAAGAATTGACTGTCACTTAACGTTTTTAATGCCTACTAACGTTGTATAAGAGTTTATTATTAACACTTAGCAATCTAATCAACGCTTATTTAACGTTCGGAAGTAATTTTACAATTACTTTCGAATTTTCAGAGTAGCATTATCAATATCTTTTAACAATGGGTATGATTACATAGTATATTACAGCTGGCAAATTTACAGTATTAATTTACTTGAGATAATTACAAAACTGCTAGGCTACATGAGTAAAGTTGGGAGAATTTCGTTCAATCGTTGAAGTTATTTCCAAACTCAATTCAATCAAGAAACGTTAGATTACGATCGAGTATTAGCGGATTTAATCATTCTACGGTTAAATAGGCATGTAGTAAATTAATGGCTATCTAATTATTATTCTAAAATAGAAAAAATTAAAACTACAATAACGTGACACGAAATAATATTACTCTTAATCAATACGTAATAAGCAATGACTATCACGAAGACTTGTTAAATTATCATTGTACAAGCTGTATTTCCTCTACTTTGTACGATAACTTTGCAGATTTATTAAGAATAAGGACTTTATACTATAATTATACGATTTCATATTAATGATTATAATGTCTCAGTGAATCTAGATTGTCTTGACTAATAGAGATCGATCAAAAAGTTCATTCAACTCTTCATTTCCTTATAGTACATTAAATGGAGTAACAATGCAAATATTTTTATTTAATTGTGATTGAATGCTGCATGAATATAATAGCACAATTTTCTTCAATAATCAAAATTGATTAACGTGTACTACTAAGCTAATAATTATAACAGATGAGGCTGGTAATTAAAAATAGGGCATTGGAATGTAACATTTGAATTTAATTTAGGACCAACAAGTACTTATAAACTAGTACCTATCAATACATTCCATAGCATATTTACAAAAGAACACATTCATAATTAATGAACAATCATTGTAGCTATACGCTGAAGGTATAAATTGATTGATAACTTTCTATCGTATCTAGCTCTATTTCATACTTCAATTTGGAATCAAAGTTAATTTTAAGCTATACCAGACACGATGCTATACATGAATGGTTATTAATTAATTTTTTAATAAGTATAGCAAGCCAAAGACAAATAGAAACTATCAATTTACAGTAAAGAAAATCATGCCTTAAAATATAATTAAGCTATGATAACTAGCTACCCAAAGATTGAAATCATCTTTGGAATTATTAAGTCTCCCAGGCGCTACTAATAGTATTTGATACTTCATTTACTAATAAATAAGGTTTAGCTCCATAGTCAAACTTTAGTCAGATAAGCTCAAACAACAAATAATCAGATTTAAAATTTAAATATTGTTCATACTGTCTCATTCTATCCATTCTCCATGGGTAAAAGTAATTTGAAGCTAAAGCAGGATTAACTGCGCAATTGGTCTATACGTCCTATTTAGTTTAAAGGCAGATTAAATGAGATATAAAAATTGACAATGATTTAAAGTTACTTACTAATATTGTACAGTACAAGATCATTAATAATAAGCAATTCAATCAACCTCTGTTAGCGTTGTAATAAAAATTCTACATTTGTTTTCAACTTTTCCAAATATTTTTAGAAACACCTTGTATTAACGAATAATAATGGATAAATAATTAGGTAGTAGTAAAGAGAAATTAACTCAATCAATAAGCACAATGAATGGATGTAAAAGCGCCACTACCAGATGTTACAGCTGATAATTTTTAAAGCATTAATTTACTTGGGATAATTATAAGACGGCTTAGGCTACAAGAGTAAAGTTGGGAGAATTCCTTTCGATCTATCAATGTATTTCCAGCTTAATTTATTAAGAAACGTTAGATTACAATTTAATACTAACAAATTCAATCATTCTACTGTCAAATAGACATATTTAATCGCATAGACCTTCAGTTATAGATGTAGATTAAGAACATCCAACTCATCGAATATGCTTAATAATACTACTCTTACGCAATCGCAAGAAAATCTTCCTTTTTTAATCATCCAGTTTTTCCTTATTACATTGACATTGGTTAGCAATATCGCTCTGACAGTAATCATGGCGTTCTCTAACAATTTGCATGATTTATCTTATAACTTTATTATTAATGTATCTATATCTGATATTATTTCATCGATCGTAATGTATACATATGCCATAACAGCAATCTCAAGTGTTTCAATGTCTAGACCTTTAGGTGAAGTTGTGTGTCGATTAGCGTATGGACTTTCGATTACATCGACTAATGCCTCTATTACAAGTTTAACAATGATAAGTATCTATCGATTAAAAATCGTCACTTGTCCTTTGACATTTAGAAATACAATCTTTTCTAAAAATTATACTAAATTTATCGTATTGTCTTGGGTTATGAGCGTCATATTTGCTATCCCTGCTTTCCTGATAGGAGCTTATAATCCAGCGACGAAAAACTGCGACTTTGGCTTCCCTTATGGTAACATCTTCAACGTTGTCTATGTTTCTATTACCTTGCTATTTATCTACTTGATTCCTGGAATAATAATGTTAAGGAATTACAAACGCATCGCAATCTATTTAGCCTCTCAAATATCCGATAGCACTGCTGTAGCTCATAATCCTGAAGCTTCCATTAATCGTACAAGAAGCGTTATTCGAGTTTTTATTATCGCGACACTGGCACAAATATTACTGACTTTGCCCTATAATATATCTATCTTAATGTATTCGATACTCAATCGAAACCAGTTTCAACTACTCTCTAATAATCCCCAATTTTTAGTTATCATTTGGTTATCGCTTTCGATCAATCTCGTATCCTACTCGGTAAATCTGTTTATGTTCTTGGTTTTCGATAAAAATGTTAGAATTGCAGCGCATGATTTATATCTTCGAATTTATAAATGTTGTAGGAATGCGAAATCATGATTAATTTATCAAAGTATGTGCATCAGATACTGTATCAATTTTTACTAGCTACTTAGTCTTGGATAACCGTCATTATGAAATAAATCAAATTACTGCTTGTCACATACCACTAGTGACAAAGTAATTCTACACTTGCCAACGTTTACTGACTTAAAGAGACGTGATTAGCTATATCACCAAATAGTTCAGTTCTAACGACCGAATACTATAGTATAGTTATATCGGTACCGATAGTGTAGATGAAGTAGTTAGAGAATTGCTACTATTTATTATTGAAGAAATCTTGACATCCAAGATTACAGTCTTGACAATTCAATAGCAATTAACGAATTAATCGACTAGCTAACCGATTACTAACTAAAAAATGGTTATTATTAAGAACTAATAATAAACTAATAAAGAGCTTAACTCGTAACACAAAATGACAATTTAACACCTTAATCATTTAATTAATGATATTAATTGTCAACATGAGTAGTGCATTATCATATTAATGAAAGATTAAGCCGATTATATAAAGAAATAATAATTAATAAAACGTTAATTCACACAAACATTATTTGATATTACTCAATAGTTAGAACGAGCTTACGCATCGTAACACTGCTATGGTAACTTTTATACGAAATAATCAAAGAGAATCTGCTCGCTATTTAAAGGCTTAATAGTTATTCCATCTTTATTCTGAAGTGGACCCAATTTCTACTATAATAACTTTGATATGAAATCAAGTTTGAGTATTTACTCACTATTTATAGGCTTAACGGTTATCCACTATCCTACAGTTAGATATACCAAATTACTATCGTATCACAACAACTTTGACACGATATAATATTGGAGCTCTTACCTACTCTTAAAGGAGTAATAGTTTTCTAATTATTATTCTATAATAGACCAAATTACTACTATAACAACGCGATACGAAATAATGTTAGAGAAATTATTTACTATTTATGATGTTAATGGTTATGTAATCGCTATTTTCGAGTGGATTAAAATGACTACTATGATAACTTTGTTATACTGCATAACCATTTTATTATCTTCTAATAAAGTTACCTTCTTCTACAGCTATCCTGATTTTATCATATACTTAATCTGGTAGAAATCGAAACCTGTAAGGTAACGACAGCACTTCAACTTATTTGCTTATTATTCCGAGTATACGCGTACGTTTGAAATAAATGACATGAAAAAAAATTTAAAATACTCGTATACTGCTCGTCTGGTGATCGTAAACTAGAAAAATAATAAAAGCATGCTCTTAACATATGCATAATACGTAATGGGTATCACTAATACACGCTGTCTTATAGAAGTAAATTAAAATGGTTTTAACCATTGATACTTGACTGAATTATGTCAAAGAAGTAGATAATCGTTACGCTACCTTTAATCGCCTTCCATTAAGTGAAAGTTTTCACCAATGAGAATAAGTCAATTCTATTGTATACAGTATGTATCTTCCTTACCTTATATGATAACTTCGCAGACAGATCAAGACTAAGGATTAAATATTATTATTACACGATTTCATACTACCTAATATCTATAGTGTCTCAACGAATTAAGATTGTCTTGGCTAATAGAGACCAATCTAAAATTCATTTAAGTCTTTATTTCTTTATAATGTACCTAATAGAGTAACAATACGAATATTATTATTTAATTGTGATTGAATACTGCATAAATGTAATAACACAATTTTCTTCAATAATTATATAATCAGCACTGATTAATGTGTACTGCTGAGCTAATAATAAATGAAGCTGGTAATTAAAATGTAAGACATTGGAATGTAACGTTTGATTCTAAGTTTATGACCAACAAATACTCAATAGCACGGTAAAAACATATTTCCTATTTATAAACCGGTGCCTGTCAATACATTCTATAGCATATTTAATAGGAAACATTTAAAATTAATAGGCAATCATTATAGCAATGCGTTGAGGGTATAAAATTACTTGTTAATTTTCAACCGTATCTAGCTCTATCTTATGCTTCCAGTTGAAATCAAAACTAATTATAAGCTATCTAGGACATCTTGCTGTGCACAAATAGTTATCAAACGATTTTCTAGCAAATATCGTAGGCTATAAACAAGTAGAAACTATCGAGCTACTGTAATGAAAATCATGTTTTAGAACATAATTAAACTTTGATAACTACATATCCGAGGATTAAAATCATCTTTGGGCTATTTAAGTCTCATAGCCATTACTAGTGGTATTTGATATTTCATTTTATTACTATAAATAATGATAAGCTCCATAGCTAAACTTTAGTCGGTTTAAACCCGATTAATAAATGATCAGATTTAAAATTTCAATATTGCTCATACTTTCTCCTTGAAGTTATTTATAATGTTTTCTCATTCTATTTATTCTCTACGTTTAAAAACAATTTCAAACTAAAGTAGGATTAACAGCCCCAACGCTCTATATATTCTATTTACTTTAAAGGTAGATGAGGTATATTGTAAAAGTTGTCAATCATTTAATGTTACCTGCTAACAGGTGCAATAAGAAGAAGTAATTCAATCAACGCTTATTTAGCGTTATAATGATAATTTTACATTTGATTTCGATTTTCCGGAATATCATTAGCAATACCTTCTACTAATGAATAAAAATGGATAAATGACTACTGTACACAGTAGTAATGAGAAAATTGCTCAATTAATAAGCTTAAGGAATTGATGTGAAAACACTGCTACAAGTTGTTACAGCTGGTAAATTTGAAGCATTATTTCACTTGGAATAATATAATTACAAGACGGCTTAGGCTACAAGATTAAGGTTATGAGAATTCCTTGCTTCAATCATTGAACGTATTTCCGAACACAATTCAATCAAGAAACGATAGGTTACAACCACGTGTTAGAAGATTCAATCATTTTATAGCCCAACAGACATATATAATCGCATCAACTTTTAGCTATAGATATAGACTAAAATGATCTAACTCATTGACTATGCTTAATAATACTACTTTTGTACAACCGCTTGAAAATTTTCCTTTTTTTAATCATCCAGCTTTGCCTTACTACGACAGTAGTCCATTGACTTTTCGAAGCACAATCTTTTTAAGCATTATATAAAATTTATCACACTGTCTTGCTTATGAGCGCCGTATCCGCTATACTTGCTTTCCTAATAGGAGCTTATAATCCAGGGACGTAACCAGTCTATCTTCTCAAATATCCAATGCTGTAGCTCATGACCGTGAAGCAATCATTTATCGTATAGGGAGTGTTATTCGAATTTTTATCATTATGACACTAGCACAAACGTTACTGACATTGCCCATGTCATATCTTTCTCGACTTATTCAATAATACTCAACCAGAACCAATTTCAGCTATTCTTTGATAATCTTCAATTTTCTATAATCATCTTGTTATCAATTGGTTTTCTAGTAAGTATCACAGGCCAAAGACAAGTAGAAACTATCAAGTTGCAGTAATAAAAAGCATGTCTTAAAATATTACTAACTCTTAAAATTACATATCGAAAGATTAAAATCATCTTTGGGCTAATTAAGTCTCATAGCCGTTACTAATAGTATTTGATACTTCATTTTATTAATAAACAAAGTTTAGCTCCCTAGGCAAACTTTAGTCAGTACAAGCCCGATTAATAAATGATCAGGCTTAAAACTTGAAGATTGTTTCTCCATGAAATTCTTGATAATCCTTTCTCATCTGTTCATTCTCCACCTTTGAAAATAATGTTGAGCTTAGTAAGGATTAGCTGCCCAATTAGTTTATACGTTCTATTTACTTTAAAAGTAGATGAACTGCGATATAAAAATTGACAATAATTTAATAATACCTACCAATATTGTACAAGAGTAGTAACAATAAGCAATTCAGTTAAAGCTAATTTAATGCTATAATAATAATTTTACATTTGATTACGATTTTTCAAAATATCATTACCAATACCTTTTACCAACGAATAACAATGGATAAATGATTACTGTGCATAGTAGAAAAGAGAAAATAGCTCAATTAATAAGCGAAACAAATTGATGTGAAAATACTACTACCAGATGTTACAGCTGGTCAATTTAAAGCATTAATTCACTTCGGATAATAAGACGGCTCTGGCTACAAGAGTAAAGTTAGGAGAATTCTTTCTATCAATCATTGAACTATTTCTAGATACTATTTAATCAAGAAACGTTAAATTATAATTGAGTATTAACAAAATCAATCATTCTACGGCCAAGCACGCATAATCAATCTTATGGACTTTTAGCTATAGGTGTATATTAAAAACATCCAACTGATCGACTATGCTTAATGATACTAATTATACTCAATCGCTAGAAAATTCTATTTTTTTAGTTATCCAGTTTTCCCTTGTTACATTGACATTGGTTAGCAATATCACCCTAGTTGTGATCATTGCGTTCTCTAAGAATCTGCACGATCTATCTTATAACTTTATTATTAATATATCTATATCTGATATTATTGCATCGATCATACAGTATACATATAACATTACAGCAATACCAACAGTTTCAATGTCTACACCTGTTGGTGCAGTGGTATGTCGATTAGCATATGGACTTTCGGTTGTATTGACCAATACCTCTATTGCAAGTTTGACTATGATAAGTATCCATCGATTAAAAATCGTTACTTGTCCTTTGACGTTTCGAAGCACAATCATTTTTAAACATTGTACTAAATTTATTATACTTTCTTGGCTTATGAGCGCCGTATTCGCTATCCCTGCTTTCCTAACAGGAGCTTATAATCCAACGACGAAAAGCTGCGACCTTAGTTTCCGTTATGGTAGCATCTTCAGCGTTGTTTATTTTTCCGCCACTTTGTTATTTATCTACTTGATTCCAGGAATAATAATGTTAAGGAATTACAGACGTATCACAATCTGTTTATCCTCCCAAATATCCGGTAACACTGCTATAGCTCATGACCGTGAAGCCTCCATTAATCGCACAAGGAGCGTTATTCGAGTTTTTATCATCGCGACACTGGCACAAACATTACTAACATTACCCCATGTTGTATCTGTCTTGACTTATTCAATACTCAATCAGAATCAATTTCAGCTACTCTTCCATGATCCCAAATTTTTAGTAATCCTCTTGTTTTCGTTTGCGATCAATATCGCATCCTACTTGGTAAATCCATTTATGTTCTTAGTTTTCGATAAAAATGTTAAAATTGCAGCGCATGACTTATATCTTCGAATTTATGACAGTTGTAGTAATAATATGAAATCATCAAAGTAGATGCATCAGATATCATTTTTTTCATTAAAACTTAGTCTTGGATAGCTTGCGTACGATTTATAGCATTAATTGCTATCTAACTGTTATTCTTAAATGGACGAAAATTACTGCTATAGTAACTTTGATACGAAATAATGATATAGAACTTGATCACTATTTTTTTGGGGGGGGGGGTTAATAGTTATTCCATCCTTATTCCATAAGAACTTTAATGCAAAGTAATGTTAGAATATTTGCTCACTATTAAATGAGATTAATGACTATCTAATCATTATTCTAAAATGGACCAAATTTCTAGTATAATAACTTTGTTGCGGAATAATGTTAGAGCACTTGCTTACTCTTAATGCTGTTAAAGGTTGGTAGTTATCTAATCGCTATTCTAAAACGTGCCAAATTACTGCTGTGATAGCTTTGATATAGAAACATGTCCATGACGTTATCTTTCAATGATATTACTATTCCTTTCTACAATTGTTATCCTGATCTTTTATCATGTACTTATAATCTGATGGAAATTGAGGAAATGATATTTGCATTTTCTTTATATCTTTCCCTTTTCTATCTAAATGTATCTTATACGAATAAATATTTTATTTTGAAGATGCCAGCCTCTTGTAATTGTGTACAAGTAATCATTCTAGGTGCTTGGCTGATATCCAAAGACATCTTGCAGTAGTAAAATTTTACTCACTATATACCATACAGTGTACAGCGATGCTGGGTTATCCATAGTTTTGTAAAACTACCCCTGTAAAATTCTGGTATTGGCCAAGAGCGAATGCATCCAAGCAGAGCCTTATATGATCAATTCTTTATACCGTGTATAGTTCTAATTGAATCGATTTCTGATAGCCCTAAATACGGCAACAGTATTCTTTTATACTTTTATATCAAAGCTAACGAATGAATCTAAACCAGGAACATTTAAGAAACATTCCTATCTTTTCAAAATATTTTTCTGCTATCCCAATTCTACCAGCTAACGAATTAAAAAATATAAACGGAAGATTTGATATACATTCTCACCTTCTTGTAACGGTGCATTTAGTAAGAGAAATCAGAATTTCTGTGTTGGATAGTTATAGTTGCCATGGGAATTCACCTCCATCAATAAGCGGTTTTCGGTGGCATTAAATAGTTCCTTCGTATTATGCATATTAACTTTATGTTTGCAAATAGTTTGCACAGCAGCCATAGTGCAACTCTGATAATGGCAAGAGAATTTAGTAATCCAACCAGCAACTTATGTGAATTGTAGTAATGGATTATCGATGATAAATTACTATTTCTACTTTGCAAAGTTGTCTTTGATTCTATTCACAGTAGCATTAACCCTTCAAAATATTTTCCATCATTCCAAATCCCACCAATAAAATCTGTTATAGATGATTAGTTGTTAACGTATGTATTAATGATTCTGTGCAAAAAATAGGAATCTCCGTAAAATTAGTTTAAATCCTAAACTTTCAAGAGGATAGTCTTTATTATGTCAGCAGAGGAAATTGCACACTTTTACAAACGCAAGTAGAGCAATATGCACTTTCCTCATATTTAGTGTTGGCAACTTATAATAAAATTAGACTAAAGTTTGTGCATTAATCGATCCCTAGTTAACATACATTTTCTAGGACTAGTAGGTTAGGAGCAGATAGTAAATCAATTGTATTACTTCAAGAAAATCAGTGGATATTCCAATATTAAGAAACAGTATACCATAAGTGTGCGCAACTAGTACACATCCTGTACATCTCGGCACCAGTCCTAATTATTTCCCCCAATAAGTAGTCAAATATATGAGCGCGGATAAAACAAAGTGAATAGAAATACGAAAGAATTGCGAGTCTTAAGATTTTGTTTTTAGTATTGTACCCGTCTTAACACATCTGGTCTTGGTCCAATTTCAAGTTAATTCATCCCTTTCATTATCGTATGACTAATACATTTCATGTACACTGCCCAGTGTAGCATAAACCTTCTCCCATTGCAAAATTTTTAAATCTAACAAAAGCCATCTTTCAACAATTTTCTGTATACAAACTTGACAAAAACATTTGTATTCATTCAGTGGATGCTTAAGATAGAAGCATCAGCAAAGTTTTATCTCAATCTCACCAGCATCACCATACTGTAGATAACGCTTTTAATAATATTCTTGGCAGTTGTGATCTACCGTTGTTTAAATTAAAAGATCGACGAGCTGTAAACATGCGAAAATCCTGCTAATATCATATGGACATTACTGGTTTTTATGCATCATGACGAATACGAATAGACCGATCAAGCCAAATCATGTACACATATTTTCTTTCGAAATTAACGCCACAGCGACCATGATACACAATTAATAAAGCGCTATAACATTTTATTAAAATTTTGACGTTTGTGTTATACAATTAAAGTAACTATAAAAATCTAGTTCTCTCAGCAAGCAATAGTATGCATAAGAATATATAACTCGATCTAAGATACCACTTGTCGCGATATATGAACAAACATCTACTAATTATCATAGAAGAGATGATAAAATTGATAGCATAACAATGCTGAAATCTTTTGAACATAGGTACAAGATAACTCAGTCCACTTTCTATGAATATTCAAAGTAAAAGTTACTGAAGAGTCGCAATTTAGAAAGATTTCGTATAAATGGCGCATACCAGAATTTTTTGCTAATATACGCGTAATCTAGTCAGGCTAAATGTGTAATCATAAATAGAATGTTAACTAAAAAAATGGTAGAATTTGATAACATATATACGAATATCAAGGAGTTAAATCAATTACAGATACAGGACAAAAAACCTATCTAACGCCATTTGACTATATAATACTTGGCATCTATTTTTGTCGAAGCAGATAGTGCAACTAATTGCTCACTTACGAAAGTGTCTTACTTCTATCTGCCTACTACAGTACTAACGCTCTTACACAAGTACTATAATATAACTAATTAAACCGGAATAGACCAATCACTATCAATGATTCCATACTAAAATAAAAATAAAAGCATCTCAGTAATGTTGAAATCCGTATCGATAAATATCTTATTTCAATGAATAATATTTAATATTTAAACTACTTACTTGAATATCTATGATTTGACGATATAACCTTTCTGCAATAGATTGCCCCTCACTAGCCGTAGGTAATAAAATTTCCTGAATGTAGCAACATAAAACATTAAAATAAGGGCAACTAACTACACAGTAAATGTAGACTTTCAATAAAAATACTACAAAAGTCTTACATGATCTTTATATAATATTTTATCGACCGGGCTAACAACACAAGCCGTTCCAGCACCAAAAATTTCTAATAACTATATAACATGATAATTCTCATCATCAAAACAATTCATATAGGTACCTATAAAAGAACTAACATCAACACTATCTCTTCAAATATACCCTATCTTCTTTGCTAGCTTGTACCACATCTTTCATTGTAAAGTCTTCTTCTACAACTTTTATACCATCCTAATTGTTACAAAAAATTCAGTTACGTCATTTATTCTATTACACAGATAATGCTTGTTCATTAAAAGCATCCCAAAGTATTTATATACCCATTGCCTAGCGATATCAAGCAGAGACAAACGAGTAATACCAGGTAAAATTAATCCATTCAGCGGTGGAGTCCTGAGCTCTTTTTCTATATTAGTATTAAATAATCATATTTACTGCATTCATGGTATAATAGATTCTACCAAGTTATCCTTACCCCCATTTTCGTTAATCCAATACATAAAAATGTTCATTGTGCCAATTTCAGTTACCTATGCATTATTAATTATGCAGAATTAATGCTACTTTAGCTATGAGTATATCATCGAAAATAGATTCGGACGATTTTAATGCTCATAGTACGTACGCTGTGCTCCTTGCCATATAACCAAAGAACCTGTTGGCAACCGTGCTTCTCAGCTCTATTTAAAGGGGCTACAGTTGGACCATAATTGCTGTAAACGATATATTAAAAGAATTATAAATAGATCATAATATTACAGTACCCGTACCGGTAATTGCTTAAAAGCAATCTCAAGATACATACCCTCCAACTTTTGCCCATCCTAAACCGCCAGGCCACGCACGAATAAATTCAGTATCAGCCCATAAAGCAATGGGATTAAGGACACCGGTGGTAAAGTATGCTCCAACCGGACAAAGAATGATATACAGTAATGCTGATTTGCTGGTTTTAACACCTAAAGTAGGCTGTATAAATATTATACCAACTAAGATAACGTTATAATAACCACATGAATTGGTCTAATAGCTTACATCTGTTCCAATCATAGTTGGCCTGATATAAAGTGAAGCATTCTTAGATTCAGGTACCCAATCCATATCAGTTTTAAGTAATTCTTTCAGACATTCAAGAAATTGATCTCCAGAAAATCCCTATGATGCAATAGTTACATGTGATTCTATGTTCTATCGTAAGATACGCAGGATGTGAAAAAGTACAATCCGTCACTATCGTTATTAGCAATGTTTACTAACAGGAAGACCCAAGCTCTGAGCGCTTTTGTTCATTCTTTCCATATTGAGTTGGGGTCTGAATAATCTTATTCTACCATCAGTACCTTTATATGCTTTCATACCTTCAAAAGTCTTTTATAAAATTAAATAAATACTCACTTAGATTCGTAATAAAAATAAGGGTTTACCAATTAAATGGATGAAGAGTGTTTCATGTAACCAATACCTCAAGTGAATAATGGAAAACTTTTGCTACTGGAGAAATCTGCAAATCACGTATTGGGCCAATACGAGGTTCTTTCCATCCTATATCTTTATGCCATTCTATGGTAAGCATATGATCAGTTGTGTTGTGACCAAATATTAAATCTTTCTCAGCAGGTTTTGGCTTAGGATTTTCAGTCCTTTCAATAGTTAGATTTTTAGCCTAAATATCCAAGTTGGCAACAATACACTAATGTTATTGCATTGAAATTCATGATTGAGTAGTAGTATGCTAAAAAGTAATTACATTATAGATAGCATTTGTAGAACTCTTTCATGATAGAACGATTATGGAACATACTGGTAAGAATAAAAAATCATGGGCAGAAGTTATACAATTGCTACATGATCAAAGCTTTCAAAATTTCAATATCATGATACTAAATTTAGTAAACTACAGTATAATTACAGTGAACTACTGTTTCTGACTGCCAATGTAATGCTTGAAGCTAGAAGTACGTACGACGAGCTTATACAGAAAGTAATCATTAAAGATTACTCATACTACAGTACTTTCAATGAGATGCCAATGTTATGAAATACATTACGACTATAATCATGACCTTCATCATTCTGAATATCTCTCTAAAATACTAGCTGTAATATCATCCGCTAGAAAAGAAAGGTACAAACTTTGACTTGAATATCTCATGCAAATACGCTGTAACTAAATCTTTTCAATGCAATCTACGCAAATACACTAGCGTCAAAATGTAATATAATCCATATTTGACATCTCTGTCTAGATATCGCTATGCTTTATGGACTTTAAAGTAAACTGGTATAGCATATCCTAGCACAAGACATGGCGTAATAATTTGATTATAACGCTACTGAGCGAATCCATACTGTGCTATAGGATTTCGGCGCCTTATGCTGTTTTTGCTGATTTTGCAAGTGGTCTAGAAGCAAAGCATGGTACTTATTACATACATATTAACGTTATACAACTGCACAGTAAGTAACGATATTGTACACTATTTATATCATTTCTTATAATAATAATTCAATTAATCCAATGGACACTTTGTAACGACAAGACTATGATCGTTATGGTAAGCATAGGCCAATGCTATTTTTAATCGAAACTAGTAATATTTTAGTTCTATCTGTACTGTTATCTATTATTGATTATAATTATTAATGACCAACTGAAACTAGCAAACTGACTTGTTTACACGTGAGATCTTCAATATTTTCTATCCAATCTCCTACTAAATTTTCATTGTAATAGAGTGTTTTGGTAACTTAAAATTCAAATCACGTAAACTGTTGCGTAACAAAGTTAGAAGTTCGTGTATAATTGCTATTGTATGAATAGCAAGTGTGCCACGTTCATATAATTGCCAAGGAAAGGAGAAATTTCTAACATCTCCGATTAATAGTAAAATCAAAACGTGTACAGTACAATCATTCCGCTTCTACCCCAACTAGAATTTGATAAAATACTAACGCTTATACAAAGCAAATTGAGTTCAATTTTAAATTTATAGTTTAAGGATCGTATTGAGTATCGTTGGAGAAAGATAACAGGGAAGCCAACCCCTTTGATTTGTGATGATTATTGGTCATAAAACAGAAGAAAAAGGTGTCATACAGTATTACTGTTATTTTCGCTCAATTTCATCCATTTCAATCAATATTAAGTAATAGCTAACTAATGCAGGCTGCCTTAATACACCTACTAGCTGTAATGAGCAGAAATTGGAAGCAACTAATGTACAGCATGGAAATGATGTCAAAATACCCTAAAAAGTAGTCCTATAATCGTCCTATTTCATAGTTCTCTAATAATAACACGGCAGTAGTCTAATTAGCCGCCCACAACTGATCATAAATCAATTACTAGCAACCACAATTATTGAATCCATGAATAATATCGAGTTGTGACTGCCGTATGGCACTGTACTCGACATTGATTGTAGTTTAATTGACTTTAGTTTGAAGTCAAGGCCTTAAGCAAGATGCTACACACTGTGGTACTGTACACTGTGCAGGATATCGTTATTACTTTCCAGTATCTTCCAATTAATTAATAAGTGCCCTAAGACAGTATGTTCCAAATTCTACTTTATAAAACAGCGAAATCGATTTTAATTTATTGTTTTGCTAATAAATATATGGTGCACTTACAAATCCAATTAAAATAGCATCAAAAAGTTAGCTGATTGGAATATTATTCCTAACTTTTACTCTCAAGGAAAAGTAACCTGATCAAAATGATACTAGTGTAAAATAAGCAAGACTGCATGAACTATTGCAATGAGGAGTAAGCAGAGTAGCGGGTTGATTGTGCACAGTAATGACCATTAGTGACCGACCATATGTAGCTAACAAGGTCGATGAAATTGTTATTCCTTTTCAAATGTCTAACAGTTGAATTAAAATTCATTTGGCAGTCGAACCCATAGTATAAATAAAACTGCTATTTTTTTAAATAACCATATACTATGGACTACTAGAAGTAGAAAAAATATGATATGATATTTTTTTTCTAGTAGTCCATGTATATACAGTACTTGACACTGATAGTTTTAGAATGTAGCTATTGGCTAAAACCATAAAAATAGTGTTCATTCTTTCATTTACAAGTAAACTAAAATCGATGACAAACTTGAAGCAGTCGTCTTCCATTAAAAATAAAATTGATTTAAATTTATAGGATTATAATTGGCTGCTAAATACTGCCGGTTGTCAATAATCAATGTATTCATTTCAAGCATCCTATGATTTCACATCAGAAAAACGATGCAATCGTAACGTATGGGGGGGGGGGGGAAATAGTTAGCACAGTTGATCTATTTTAAAGCAATTAGTGGCGATGAAATATAAAGCAACAGTAACGTAGGTGTACGCATCATTGTCGTGGAAATATGGATCCGAAGTAGTATTTATATAAGTGTTTTGCGACGGAGCATATCATCGCAACCATCACATCAGTCCTGGTGATAATGTAATCCTTGGCTAATGTGATCCACCAACGTACTATAGCATATGCTATTATATAGTGTGATGAAAAGCTCCGCAGGTGAAGATTATCATGGCGTTAATTAATTCAATGACTTATTAGTAGAGTAATAATAAAATCCAATTATCATCTCAATGCATGTATTCATCGAGTCACTAGTCGCTGGCGTTATTATTCTTAATCCTAGTCTATTGTATATATATATATATATCGACGATATATTCATGATGAATGAAGAAATCTCTTGTAGAAATCATCTATTCTTTTTCTATTTCAATGCTAGTTTGCTTTGTCGATAGTTGGGTTATACAATAGACTTCTCCGTATGGAAGAAAAGTGGATGATGAGCAATATCAATGTGTACAATTCAACAACTGTTGGTACTGTATTTAGTAATTTGCATCAGATGGCGTAAGCGAATAGAACGAATTAATCCATTACTGAAGTGGACAAACTATTCTGGATAGGCTCCGTATGCGAGTTGCTTTGGTAATCAACAGTCCTATCAAGACGTCGCATAAAACAACTGTTGCCAACTCTTTCTTCAATACCTTGTATTGGATGGTGTAAACTAACAGGATGCCATCATCCATACCATAGTGGAAAACTATTTCTCCATTATTTATTTACTGCTTCTTCAACAACCCATTTCGTTCAGTATGGATTGATTCTCTCCATTATGTCAAGTTAAAAGTCCAGTAGATTCTGTGTAACGTAGACAATCATTTCAATCGATCAGCCAGCAACAGACAATCCGTCGTCAAGTCTGCTAGTTGAGTAGAATTTGTCCATGACCTTTAATCAAGGTAATAACACACTGTATAAACATGGCTATTTTCAACGCTCTTTCCATCTTCAACAAGGAAGTATCCATAGAAATGGCTGGTTCTGTAGGCGTTGCAATCACCATCTATCTAGCAGTTCTTCTACCAATAGAAGTAGCAAATGGAGGGATTGGTGGAGGTGTGACAGTATGCCACCACTATACAGTACAGCCATTGACAATAAACCAATAAGTAATGTCAATAAACCAACAAAAGGGCCTCGATCGTATGATGTGTTGCCAAGTGTTCAAGCAAAGCCATCTCGTGGTTGTCTCGGGATAGAGAGCAACCTTTTTGCATTGCATTAGTAGAGCTATATATAAAGTATAGTAGTGGATGTCATACTGGCGCATTCTACTGTTATTTCACCGTTGTGACGCAACTTTTTCAACTTGGCAAACTGAATCATCATCATTATTATCATTAGCATTAATCAATCTTCCATACAATCATTGCAAAGTCAATATCATCCTCTACCATTGAATCACTATTAAATCAATAGTTCAAAGCAGCATGATCACTCATCCTTTTCATCGTATAGTGGCTCATCTCTTGAAAATCCTTCATACAGTGTATCGTCTAGTACGATTGAATAAGGACGATATTAACGAAGGATTTGGTGCCCATTGAATCAAATAGTCTAGGCCATCGCCAGTCTACAAAATGAATAGGCTGCTTTCAAACTCAACTAATAGAGTGATGTAGTGATGCCTATTGCTATCAAAGGCAAATACTCTTAAGTTGCACATTTTTAAATCGTTGAACATTGGACAGTACTAAATTACATGACTCAATGAACACCACGACTAGACGATAAGGGGCTGTAACCAACTCGAAGAAAAGTCTGAAGTACTAAAAAAATTGGAAAACTCATTCCATACATCATAGGCAAGAGAGAAATCAACTTGACTATAAAGTAGTAAAGTCATGGCTACCGGATTCCATCAAGGGAGCCAAGTGACACATAAATTGCTAACTACAGTTTCGGAGATCAATCTAAGCATGTCGCTATATCAAACTTGTACCAACGGGTAATCGACCTAATCAATCTATAGCAAGGTAGGAAACTGAAAAATCAACAGCATTTTGTCCAGCAGTGCACAATCCATTACTTCATCATTAAGTTGTAGGACAAAACGCTACTGGTTAACAACATTGAATTGAAACTTGGACTGCACCGATTGATCGAATTTATACGTGTGGTAGCATTCAGTGCGTATTTACTTTACCACATGTGGCCAAGGTGTGCAAAATTATGACGGCATATCCATAAAATGACAACGTGCCGTCTGCACTTGGTGCTACACTACTGTGCGCTATGCAGTCGACTGTGGGCTACGTTTCAGGAATCAGAAAATCAGTGCAAAGCATGACTCAATGTCTCCTTGAGAGCAATGTGATCGTGTTTTCATCACTTATTCTTCTAGTGTCTATTGCGGACTACAGCAGCTAAATCACCCTGCTAAATTAATTGAACTTCATTATTATCACCTACTGTGTCGACTAAAATGAATTTCATCTGCTGTTGTGAGCAAATTTTCAGCAGAAAGTCTTCATTCAGGGCTACATTATCGTCAAGTACACTGTCAATGATAGCCTTAGTTGCACATCATAGTAGAACAACACTCGTATTGAATATTCTGTCAATAACGTCTTTAACGCTACGGTTATGCATTCGTGTCTATGCGTTTGTACAATGCCGAATTCAAAGGTGCCCTCCTAATAGGAAGATTTCTTTGCTGTCAAATGAATCATGCGTTGCTTGTAAAATGTTGTCCAGTTTGCGACAATCCTACACCAGCCATCATTGCCCGTACTTTCAAGGAAAAAGCATACGGCACCCACTGTGGATAAAAGTCATAAGGCGAAAACTACTGACTTTTGATGGCGTATCCATCGGACAAAGTAAATTTAGCGTATGCGTTGAACAAGTCTGCAATGGAATCATGCCCAACTTTTTGGATTGAATTCTCATGTTGAAAAACTATGGTCATGCCCTAAAGGCAATTTGCAAACAATACGGTTACCGTACAACTGGCAGAAGATAATTTATTGACTTAAGTTTACAGTGTAGCATTCGTTGTAGCAAAAAAGGATCAAGTTGGGTAGATTTGCTAGAAAAGGGGTATCTTGCAGTGCACTAGAATGGATGAAAAGTACCTTTTACTTTGACAGTCTCATCCTAGGACGAATGTATCGCAAAACCTACTCCATCGTTGGCGGAAACAGTACGCCCAAAGCACTCTTTCATTGGGCCAAATGAAATGGAAGCCTGCGACAATACATTACTATTATTTCCAACGGTTGATTAATCTACTGCATCAATATTGTAGTTTAATGCGCAAAGTATACTGTTATTAAGAGAGTGTCCATCATGATGGGAGTGTACCTCGAATTGGATAGGATAGTTTGACAAACTGAGATTGAATTGATGGCATTATCCCAAGTGAGAAAAGCATCCTCACTCTAACCTATTTAGATTGTCCATGGGACACGGGTAGGAACAACAACTTGCCCTAGTGTAGAATAGTGCTTGAAAGTAGGTCAAAATACAATCGATGAACATGGCACAGGCTATCCTTTAACAGCGGTAGCGAAAGTCATTTGTAAAAAAAAAATGACATACTGTACAGTACAAGAGATTGTCATCCGATAGTAAGAAAAGAATGAAAAGCGCAATCACTACCAAGACCTATCATCGTATCCAAGTAACAAGATGAAGCAATGAGACTTACATTGATTTCATGGAGAGAAGACATCCAGCGAATACTGGCTAAAAGAGGCATAGACTAAGAAGGATAGCCAGTGGAGCGCGGCGCAGCCATTGATTTGAAATGGAACATGTGCAAGAAGAGAAATGACATCAAATGGCAATTAGGTCATGTTGTAATCATTCAAATCAACGCTTGCAGACTTTGTAAAGAAAAAGACTCTCTCTATCTGTATCATCCTCGATTCTCCATCATAATCAACATCATTTCTTACCCTGGAAGGGAAACATTTCCAAGATTGAAGAAGGCAACGACTAACTGAAGACATGATGAACCGATTGGGAGGAAGATTGCTTAACCACTGTTGCTCGATGAGCCGAAATCACAACTATGATTTGTACTCAATCATGACGGCCAGTATATACTAATACCAGACGGTCTGCGATAGGCTGTCCTGTCGGGACTGGTTGGTGGTCGTGTGCACCAGTACGGTGCGGTACGGATCGGAACGGTATGGAACCGTGCGGTACGGAACCGTCCGGTCCAGTGTAGTACAGTACAATAGAAGAGTACCGTCCACTGTACACAACCGTACTGTATGTGTCACTGTACAGTGTACAGTGCTGATCGACTAAGTAGTGTTTTTAGACCGCAGAAATTGCAGTTCACTACTTTTGCTGAAGCCACGTGGACAGTGCAAAGTACTGTACGTCCATGTACTGTAATCAGTGGGCCACGATTGCAGGGGCGTGGCGTGCTCTCTGTACACTGTACTGGACTCGTTTGTTTGGCTTCCATTGCAGTGCAAGCTTTGATTACTTCTACTCCATTTTCAAGGCATGGACATTCAATTTGGCTCCAATTCGACATCAGCAGATCATAACAAGCTTGAGCAATAAACTGTTGATGTTTCTGCTTATTTGAACGACAGGATTCTGTTCTCTCTTTGTAATTCCAACACAAACCAACAGTCACTGCTGCAGGAATGGTCGCTTCAATCAGCATACTGTACAATACTGTGTACAAGTCACACCGTAACCGTGGTTAAAGACTAGGGTTACAATACACTAGCTGGCACACCACACCATCCGGGTGTGTGCAGAAAAGACACTAGGGGAAACGCTGCCGTCCTGCCACGCCCAGTTCTACTCCATTGAATTTCCAAATCAATGTCGGAATTGCTTCTCAATCTTGATGCAATATTGGAAAAGCAATAACGCCCAACAGAATACAATCAATTCATTCTCAATAGTGGCTAATCAACGTCGGAGATTCATACTAATCTTGATGCAGTATTAGAAAAGCAATAACGCCTAGCAGAATACAATCAATTCATTTTCAATAGTGACTAATCAATGTCGGAGTTGCATCTCAATCTTGATGCAGTATTACAATCAATTCATTCTCAATAGCGACTAATCAATGTCGGAGTTGCATCTCAATCTTGATGCAGTATTAGAAAAGCAATAACGCCCAGCAGAATACAATCAATTCATTTTCAATAGTGACTAATCAATGTTGGAGATTCATACTAATCTTGATGCAATACTAGAAAAAGCAATAACGCCTAGCAGAATACAATCAATTCATTTTCAATAGTGACTAATCAATGTTGGAGATTCATACTAATCTTGATGCAATACTAGAAAAAGCAATAACGCCTAGCAGAATACAATCAATTCATTTTCAATAGCGACTAATCAATATCGGAGTTGCATCTCAATCTTGATGCAGTATTAGAAAAGCAATAACGCCCAGCAGAATACAATCAATTCATTTTCAATAGTGACTAATCCATGTCGGAGATTCATACTAATCTTGATGCGATATTGGAAAAGCAATAACGCCTAGCAGAATACAATCAATTCATTCTCAATAGCGACTAATCAATGTCGGAGTTGCATCTCAATCTTGATGCAGTATTAGAAAAGCAATAACGCCCAGCAGAATACAATCAATTCATTTTTAATAGTGACTAATCCATGTCGGAGATTCATACTAATCTTGATGCAATACTAGAAAAAGCAATAACGCCTAGCAGAATACAATCAATTCATTCTCAATAGTGACTAATCACCTCCGACCTCCAGTCCATGCTAGTACACAGGTCAATGAACTGTGAACTCGTTCATCAAGGGAAGGATGCCTATCATGCAAAACCCCAACCACGCTAAAAATAACGAACGATTCATTCGTTTATTCACCAAAAGTAAGGAAAATTCATTCATTGGGGTATCAAGTCATAAAAAAAATGGGGTAATGCAAACTACGCATAGTGTACAAGTCGTCGTAGTCGCCAAAGGTTAGGCACAAGACGCCTTGAATTCACAACATGGAATACGCACAGTACTGTACTGTGTACAATTGTTTATCCATCGACCGGTGTTGCTAATGCCAGCAGTTTATCCACATACTATTTGCGGAAGAGTACTGGAAATACAAGCCTTGAATTTCCGGTAATGTTGATTGTTAGGCATTTTGAACAGCAATGCCCTCCCCGGTTTGCTTGAGTCATTACCTTTTCCAATTTTACAATGGCTGCACTTTGTGTACTATGGTCCAGGCTCCAGAGTTCACAGACGCGCGCATCCGTACGTCCTGCTATTTTCAAGAGTTCACGCCAACTTTTAGCTCTCTAGCAGTCTGCAGATTAGAGATTAGGTCTTGATTTTATCAAGACCTAACGACATCTACCTAAGTAGACATAGAATGCAGGTTCAAAAGGATCAACAACATTTGAGTTACAACCTGTTCGATCCGGTCAATACTGAGAACGGATACCCACTAACAACACTATAGAATTGATCCTTTTTCAACGAAGGTGAACGGGACAAAAAATTATCTAAAAAAGAAGTAATACTATCAAAATTCCTAGCCGAGCTAGTTAATAGACCAATTCCTAGAGAGTTGGATGAAAATTTCCCAGTTCATGCTATGCAAACAATCGCACTGCAACGTGTACAAGATCCTCTATTTTAAGAATAAACATCTCACACAGAGCCGGTAAACCATCAACTAACCTATTGAACAAAAATTGAACCTGACAGACATACCAGTTTTACACCAGCCGATACAGTACATGCAGTCATAATTCATCCAAGATATTGACAGCAGGGTTGAACTTGTACAAGATAGAAGAATAAATAGGAAGAGAAATGAATCAATTCTAAACTGGTACTATTCTCATATTTATCGTATTCAAGCTTTGCGAGCATCCTTCTAGACTAATGTAGCAATGTCAGCAGTAGCATCTAATCTTGACATAACCGACAATTCCTACAACTTCGTATTATTATTTTTCTTAACTCCAAGAAACTATAAACCTACATCATTCTTTCTTATAGTAACTGTTCGTGAACTTTGGAACACTTTATTGGCACACAAGTATCCACTTGTATCCAAACATACGCGCTGTGCATCCAAGAAACTGTAAACCTACATCATTCTTTCTTATAGTAACTGTTCGTGAACTTTGGAACACTTTGTTGGCACACAACTATCCACTTGTATCCAGACATACGCCCTGTGCAACTACCAATCGTGCTGTATATTTGTTTTTACATAAAAATGATAAAGTTCATCTTACAACTTACTGCAAACCGCATAATGTACTGTCGTATTCCATTTTTTTTTATTAATTAATAGTGTACTTATGATGCTATGAATCTCTACAAAGCTTGTATTCAAAGTGATTTCTCCGTAATATCGATATTTCGTCTTGGTAAACTACGACTTTCATATTTGAACCGTTCGTTCTCTCCCGAACGTACTTATAGCTAACCAGGTTGCAAAACTAAAGTATATATTCATATATACTCGTATACACTGTCATATCATAAAGTACGATAAAAGACGTTACTGCCAGCCAGTGACATAAATATTACCTTTACTGTTGGTGTCAAAAAAAAATAAGCTAAGCTTTCGACGATTAATTGACTGCTAAAAGCTGGTTATAAACTGCAACCTATAACTTTGAATGCAGTATTTAATAGTTGTAGTTATCATTGGAAAGCAAATTAAATTAAAAATAATTCAATTATGGAGTTCTTTATGCATACTTTATAGGTTACTATTTTCTAACTAAGTATTGTACCTTGTAGTTTGCAATTACTCAGTCGATTATTATAAAAGCTAACCCTTGGGGTATAATTATAGCTACGATAATTAAGATAGAAACCGTAGTGCCATGAAAATATGTCATAAGCGTTGCATCATCGCCATGCTCAGTACCAATAATTAAGCTCAATCCCGATAGCAGATAAAATGCTCTTAAACTTCTCTCATGACGGAGATTGATTGATGCTTTAAATGACTACTGTCATAATTACTTGATATCATTGCAATTAATCAGCGGCAATCGAATACATTCACTGTAACGAAAAGCGAATCATAGCTCTACATATGGTAATCAATATTACGTTCCATTATTGTATAGTTTAGCTGATCAAAGTAATGAATAAGTCTACAACTATCTATAATGAATTCCAATTTAATATGCTAATATCAACATTAGTAGAAATGATGGCTAATTGCAAAATGGAGGAAAAGTGAATGATCATTACTTCATCTGGATAATCACGCATTTCAAATTGTGCCAGTGTATCACTTCGCTTACGGCTCCTTGCGACAGTCTTCTTCTAGAATATTCGTAACGTCTTTTTGAATTTTGGCCTCAAGTTCATAAATCTATTCCAGCAGTACAGATATCATATATCTTACTAGTTGTACTGAAACTGACTACCGTTCGCTATTCCAATAGTGCTTGAATTTTATCTTTGATAACAGCACAACTATTATTCACCAATTTATGTCCATAAGGCAATGTCATTATTCGTGAATAATAATCAGCAATGATACTATCACTCTACTATACTAACCCATCCACGTAAGATTCTTTAGCTAATTATAAAAACTAATTTTTCCCGGTAAAGCCATAATTGATAACCTTTCACCATCATGTAAGTCCAATCACTTAAATTGAATTATAAAATTTCAACATTGTATACAGTTTAGCCGTATCGGCTATAGTTAAAATTCAAGGAAAATAACAATGTATTAGGATTAATAAGTCGCTAACCTATAAGCTATCTTTCTTAGACTTTAAAACATACACAAAAACTACGGTATCATGGAGTCTTTTAGGAGGACTACGAAGCAAGATTGTGCGCGAATGTACTGTATTATACGATGCTTTTGAAAAGCAATTTTTAATACTACCACCGTAGATATGTAATTCAGTAGTGCGACGGCTTGTAGGACTAGTTGTGCTAACACAACATCCAAAGATCTAGGGATTTCAGAAAGGTTTACTCTAGGCGATAGCCCTTAAGTCAATCAATGCAACTAGTGATAGAAGTACGGCTAGAAATCAGGTGTTAATTTATTTTATTCATACAATTTCCCTTCAGATGCTATTCTAGTCAGTTTCGCATGATTGAAGACTTTTAACTATTTATAAATCAATGATCTAATTTTCAACATTGACTATAATACAACTTGTAATGCTATTGAAAGTTTCCCACGAAAACGCAATAGCTATTCTGTTTTAACAATAAGCTTTAACAAATTTCATCATGAATACAATAATAAAGTAATTTATTTACCAATCAAAGGCTAATTTTTGCAGCTCTGAGCGTCTCCGGCAGACGTATTACTCACATCCAGAAGGTAAAATCTAATTTTTTATATCTAAAATATACTTATCAAAGTGATTCTATGGCTCTCAATCTTTCATATTGATCAAGTATAAATTGATTGCATTTCCAATATTCATATCATATATTTACAGTTGATATTGCTGATTGCACGGTAATCAATTTAAATTTAAGATATCATTTCGATACATTAAAACGTCTCAATAGTTTAGGTAAAAATTTTCCTATGGCAGTTGACCCAATGTAATGCGGCAGACTATATCTTATTCTGTATAAGTTTACTAAATCACAATAAAGTCAAGACTACAAAGTTAAGATAAAATCTTCTTTATTACAATATTTAAAGAGGTCCGCATAAGCTAGTCTATACATGTATAGAAGTAAGGGTCCATCAACCATAAATGAAAGGCAAATCAAGATTTTTGCTGTATAAATAAATCAGTCAAAACAACTAGCTATTGCGATAGCTTTAAATAGAACGGCAAAGCTATTTTGAAACTAGCGATGCCATCGCAACTATGGGTAACATCGCGAAAAATATGCCTCTTTTATTCCAAAAGATGAAGTCATGAAATAATAATTATCCCTGATAAAGCAAATTGCTTTCGAATTCCGTAATTATAAGAGAATTTGAAACACCACTGAGCAAATGTTCGCTATAAATAACTGTAAGATTACTAGACTGCTGTTGCCATTAGTCAAAAATGCCAATAGCAATGACATTAACCCTGCAATATCAGTAACATTGTTTAAAAATCCAATTAGCGACGTTCATGCTGAGGTTTTATACGCTCTATAGTGAAGACGGAATAAACATTCCTTGATTAAATATTGATCTAGCACAATATATCAGTATGAGATAAAGCTTATTATTCATCTTTTACTATCAGCATATTCTTCTATTTGACAGTAATTGATAAAGGCAGGCCAAGTAAAATATGCTTTAATTTATTTCCATTCTCTAACATTTTATTAACTGCGTGTACTTTTGATGAACAGTCAAAAAGTTTCCTTTGTCGAATGCACAATGTCATTTATCAATTGTATAAGATGCCCAGCTTACAAGCTTATCAGGCAGATACATTTTCTCAAAAAAGCACGCGGGTATAATTTTCAGCATCCGATACATTGCCTGATGCAAATATAGCAACTGTTGAACATCCATTGCCAGAACTGATTTACTCAAAGTAGCTAAATTCGCCGTTAAAGAAAGTTCGGCATATCCAGCGACGTGCATCATCGTAGTTATAGCCAAATCCACTTTTCTAACCTTCAGAAAGTAATCAAAATCGTTCACTAGTACTGGCAATGGCAACGAATCACGCCAATCAAGAATATATTTCTATAAGTGGGGAGACTAATAAGCTATTCGATAGGACGGATATCCATAGCAAAACTCTAGTTATCAGCATTATAACTGATTTTATCTTGGGCATTACAAGTATTATTTTTGGAGCTATTGGATTTTCAATTTACTATGGGGCGTCCGATATCGCTATCCAAATTGGTACTAATCTCTGGATCGGAGCATTGGTAAGTTGTAAGCTCCATCTTATCGAAAATGAGTATTGATCACATCGAAAATTACTGTCTAGTGAAACGCTCGATGCGCAGTTAATCATTTACCGCTCCATACTTATCCTTGCTACTAATGTGAAAAGTATTACTTTTCTTGATACGCATAATACAGAAAGAATCAGATATGAACAATATGTTTGTTATCTACAATTCGTAATTTAATCCTTTTATCATCGTGGACATATCTAACTCAATTATAATTAACTAAATAGTAAAGTATACATTATTAACGCTAGAATTAAGAGTGGATGCGCCAAAAATTCTGGATATTAGAATTAAAAATTTCTTACCTTGATAAAGCCTGTATTATGTATAAAAACCTAAATCTTACGCTTATCCTCAAGTGAGCTCATACTTAATTTATAAGTAACGAAACTCAATTTTATTACTGCTTCTATCTCTTCATTTTTTAGTATTTGATCCATGGAATTATCTTTGTCTTACTGTATGTGTATCTTAAGCCGGCATTGGTTAGTAAATTATCCAATATAACATCTTACTAATAACTGCACGTATTTTTTCTACTTTTGCAATAATATGACAATATAATATGCTGAATTTAAGCTAATTCTCCAGTGGTCAATTTTATTTCACTATAGTACGGAATATCATTTAAGCAAATATAATTGATTGACGAGGAAACAATACAACGTTATTAATTGTTGCCATTCTTGATTAAATTACGGTGCTTATTCATTCCATATTTTTTTATACATATGGATATTCTTCTCATTTTTATTGTATTTCTAATAAACCTGATCGCATATCATTAGTATAAAATCTTTGTAAAAAACAACATCCTTATAATAGCTATTCCGTACAGATATCATAGAAATACTAATAAGCGATATAGTATATCTCGCTCTAACAATAATTGCGATACTGTACTTGAAGCAACTCAGACTTTATTAAGATTTTCCATTTCTTACTTCATATTTACTTATCACGATAGCTTTCTTATTTTAGGAAATTATTTATATTATGTCTATGATCATCACGATTTCGGCAACAGTTATTCAGGCCATCATCAATCTAGTAAGCGAATCAATCATTCAGAGGTTTTATCGTAATACCATATTTTGGTATGGTAAATTTGTGACTGCATTAGCAGTATTTTACTTGCTTGTCACACTAATCCAACTGGTTTTCATTTTGAGAGTGTTATACCGTGAAATGGCCCAACATGTAAGTACACGAAAAACTAGCAATTCATTATTCCATAGATGTCTTTGTTACTCTATGAATTACGAGATAGAATAGAACTAAAATTAAAATCGATCATTTTCATACAAAGAATTCTTGCATACAGTACTGTGCCTGGGTTGTATTTAATATAGCTGTAATGCATAGTAGTAGTAAATATATATCATAAACTGTACTCAAAGACAGAACATATTAGAAATTAACAATGCGCCACAAATTATTCATTACTCACTTAGAACTGAATAATTATGATAATTCAATGAGATACGCTAGTTATGACATCCAATTACAATATCTCTTCAGTGATTTACAATTTTATATCAAATAACAAAAAAATTAATTTAGTAATAATTCCGCTCAAAGCTTAATTTTTAATAGTGGAAAATAGATGAAATATATAAAAATTAAAGTATCCTTTCAAATCAAATCCTTAGCAATATTACCCTAATTCAATTACAAGTAGGTTATAATATTGATATTTTAAACTTCCTTTTTATCGTATAGACTATTTATCATACATTCAAAAACGACGAAGCAATACCAAACCATCAGTTGCAAAGGCAACCAATCAATACTGATTATCGGTTATCACCGCCGAAACGGCTACACTATATATCAATCGCTATTGGTGTAACTATTCTCAGTATTGGCATTGCCCTGATAGTGATCCAAAGTTACATTGAAAAATCTCCACAATTCCGTCCAATTTGCATTGTAAAAGTAAAAGTCAACTCTTGGTTAGGGTGTATCGTAAGTTAAGAGCTTTTATTAGCTGGAGATTAATAACTAGCCCTCGCAATAATTTTGTCAATTTTAACCGAAATTTTACATACCGATAACATTGGCGGAATCGGCATCAAGCTCTAGCAATCATTCTCCTTTAGAAATGATTATATCATTAGTCTATCGATTTATGCAGCATTATGTCTTTTTGGGGGCTTTGTATAAATTTTGATTTAATGTACTCATGCTGGCGGTATAGGCGTCAATTTCGGATCACTAATCCTTTATTATTCTTTGTTTAAATGTTTTTTTGTAGATATTCTTATTTTGCTAAGCCCATTAAATACTTTAAAACTTCAAATTTGA
Source organism: Trichoplax adhaerens (assembly GCF_000150275.1). Lineage (NCBI taxonomy): Eukaryota > Metazoa > Placozoa > Uniplacotomia > Trichoplacea > Trichoplacidae > Trichoplax > Trichoplax adhaerens. The sequence continues at coordinate 45,958 of NW_002060967.1, forward strand.
ACTCTGTACAATTTTGAATGCGTTATTCTTCATTTACTTTAGTTCGCAATTAGTGCAATTTCATTGCTTGCAAGCCTACGTCGAGGAAGCCATAATCTCTTGGTATGGAGTAAATCATTCGGCATGTAAAATATGGTTGATTAATATCTTTTACTTATATCTAGAATGCCCATGTCATTATGTGTTAGCGTTAATGAGATATAATGTTACTTCTCTGTAAATCATTAACAGAATCTTTACTTTCGATTCTTGAGTAGAATTAGATTAAATAGAATAGATTTGATCAATTTTAAGATTTTAAAATATACTATTTCTGAAATATAAAAGTACGTAAAAAAGAACTGCCTTCCCAGCTCATTAGTAATATCACAGATATATAATTACTAGTAAAAAACTTGTTCGAATGGATGATAACTCAATCTACACAAAGCTATTGCAATACATTAAGAGAAAATTGATAGCTAGATTATCTTTACATGTACGCTTCCTAGATAAGTACAATACTAAAGCAATTTATGGCGATATATTGCTATGCATAGGTGTCAATAGAATAGCCAATTCAATTAACTTTTTTCTTAGGATAAAGATTGAAATAACATATACACATTTAATAAGCATCTATCATTTAAGTTAGCATTTAAGTTAATGATAGTTAAGGCAGTATTAGAGTCTATAAACAAAAGCATTGATCTTTCAAGAAGAGCCATCTTGTAGTATTTCTTAATGAGTAAAAGAAACATTATCATTATAATTATCAATAGGCATTGCATCCTAGTATCTATATTACATTAAAGTAACTCAGCCATGAGCAGTTATTAATACATGTTTACATTGCAAAATAGAACAGCCACTTTATCGTGTTAGATACTAATAAGAAAGGACTATTATCAAAAGTACTTGAAAGACATATTGATATTGAGGCTATAATATAGGATTAAATCGTATCAAAGCAGCATAAGAGGCAGTTATAGATTTACACCCTAATTTCATTTGTAGAATTTCGGTAACTATTCCATACCTTATGCTAGTATACGTACGCAGACAATCAGTTAATAAGGCTACAATAACGTAGTGTTTTATTGTAATTAACTTACTAGTTGTATAAGAAGAAATAGTTTCAATTAGATTTAATTTTCAAAGTAACGAGCTATTTCCTTTATCGAATTTCAGACTGTCTTGTCGTTTGGCTTTCTAAATATAATTTCCGCCTTATCAATAGTGCTTTTTAGCGCTATTTTAGCCTCAACAAAGCTCGATCCTGCTCTACGCTCGCTGGATCAATCTTGGTATGTCTATACCACCTATATTCTATCCGGTAGCTGCTTTGTTTTATCCATAGCTATGGTTCTAATTTACGTGCATAAGTTTAAGAATCTGACGCTGGTTGTAAGTATAGAAGAATGTAATATAAGATATAAATTTGTCATACTCTGAATATACTTTAAGATGCTACAGTATAATAGTTCAAATGAATGATAACGAGCATAAAATTTCGTTTCGTTGAATCCAACCGTTCAAACCATATTGATCTTAAATTTAAAGTAATATTTAGTCATCGTTGCATAATACACGCAATCAATAAAAGCATCAAAATTTCTAAACGATTGCTAAGAAAGATATACCGTACATTACCCTTAAGATACAATCTATCTATAGGCTACCCTGTTTAAATTATATTAAAATTACACAATATAGAAGTTTAGGGATTCGCAAGTAGTAAAAGTGTTAGCAATTCTTGATGATCGTAATTATCCTCTGATCCTTAATACATCATATAGCATCATTAACACTAACCCTGGAAATATTTTAGATAAACGAAGGACCGCCACAAATTGCACCTTATAATACTTTCTCCAATTAGGCCCATCCAGGTGGAAGTAATGGGTTACATATAAATATGTTTCATACCAATTTTTAAAAGTATTTGTAAAGTCATCTTAGTGACTAATTCTTAAAGCACAGGAACTTACAATTTTATTCGTTATAATGGCCTAGGTGTGTAATTACCAAAAGTAGAATAAAATGATAACCGCCATAATATTTGACAGAATTAAAGTAGATCGGATCACTCAAGACACCACTAATGTTGTTAGCATAGTCTAATATTATAAAATAGTGCGCTTCTTTTTTAAAAATTGTTCATGTATAATATTGCTGCAGTTTCTCTATAAGCTTATATAACAATTTACTGTATTCCTTGTGCTTATAAACTTAGAAATGGTCTATCTTTAATGTCTATTTATAACTGATAGTAATGCTAATCTAATTTATCTATCGCAATCTTTGGCTGCTAGGTTTAATATTACTTTAAAATATGTCTATATATAAGTAAATAGTATAAATCCAATGATTCCGTTCATGTAAGCATTAAAGATAAATTGTCTACCAATAAACCCTTACATAGCGTATTCTGCTTAATAAAGAATCAGTACTTTATAGGACGAATTTCGCTAATGGACTTGGTATATCTCTTTATTATGATAGAAAAATTAGAAAGAGCTCTTCTACTCAATTAATTTCTATCACAAAAGAATATAGATGAGATTAATAGAGAGAAATTACTGTTCTATCATAGCAGTTACATTTTCATTGCCTACAGCATGTAAGTTTTATTTTCGTGCTTTTTTTACTTATGTGTTATACTAAAGCAAAACATGCATGCTAAATACGATAATAAGCCTGGTTACCTTCATCTATGCTAGTATCTCAACTAGCACTGCACATTAAAGCTGTAAGCGCCATCACAGCTTATTCATACTGGCATCAATTTATTGAATTTATCAGGGTAAAACTAATTTACCCTAAACAAAACCGACTTTAATCAAATTAAAGAATTGAATACACTGGAAATAGGATAAAATTTAATCTTTTTTTAGAATAAATAAATAGTTACGAATATTTATTGAATTTATCAGGGTAAAACTAATTTACCCTAAACAAAACCGACTTTAATCAAATTAAAGAATTGAATACACTGGAAATAGGATAAAATTTAATCTTTTTTTAGAATAAATAAATAGTTACGAATAGTGTACATGATCAAATGAATAATGCAGCGATTTTATCAGTATATTTTTATAGTTAAATATCTACTAACTCTAATGGAGGTCCAAATTGAATGCTCGATTGGTCAATTTACTGGAAAGAGTAAACATAAACAGCTACGAATACAAAATAAAAATAATAATCCATTGCATTGCGCAATCACTTTAAAATCCGTCTAGGACTATAAACAAGCTGAGTACCATAATTACCATTATAGGTAAGGAAGTGACTTTTATATTTAAAGGTACATAGTAATCATTTTAAAAAAGTTTCAAAGATAAATCTAATAATCATAATACAACCTAGTGAACCTATTCTGTATCACGCTTAGGCTTAACATTATTTGACTATGAGATAATCGTTCTATCCATTTAAAAGATTATTTGAGAGTTATGCAAGCATCACAGATGCGATCACCAACACTGACAACTTATTTCAGTAAAGCTCTCTCAACCTTAAAGAATTTTTTCACCCTATACATAGCCTCTATAATGTAGACAGATGAATTATCATAGATCCATAGGCTCAACAGATTGCCTTTTCTATAATAATCTTAAAGTCATAGATGAATGTGTGATTTTACTTTTTAAATACATCTACCGAAAACAACTCAATTAGTAGCACATAATGTGATTAGAATAATAATAAAACTGTGTAGTCAATACTCAGTAGATAATAATAGCGGTAATTGACGATTTCCAGTAAATTTAGAATGGAAAAGTAATTGAAACAGGGTTGTAGGATGGTATACTGAGCGTAATTAAAAGCTTTTTTCTTTCTAGAGCTTCATGTCTAAAATATGATGCCAGGCTTGTTCTAATCTATACGAAGATCTGAGCATCTACCGCAACGATTAGCAAACTGATTAGATTAGTACATCGTAAGGTTACGGCCAATGTCCGAATTCAAGCTGAGCAGAAGGTAGTTTTGTAATAGTAAAATATCGCATATATTTGCATAATCCAAACCTACAGCTTGAGCTTATCTAATTCTAGTAAAAATATATATATAGCCCTTATTAAATTGTGATTACGTAATCCGAATAAACTCGTACTATTAAAGCCTATAAATAAAGATACGCCAAACAGTAGTAGCTTAACTTTTTCGTATCCAACATAGGATATTCAATAAAACTCAAATCTCTCTTGTAATAAGTACAAGACTATTTTCCAACAGAAAATTTCTGGTAGCGTATGAAAAATACTCTCAGTATTGTAATCTATGGCGACTCAGCACCTATTTTCTAGCGAAATGACTTCAGTATTACAAGAGAGAAATGCTACTTTACTCAGCCGAGAAGAAATAAGACGTACATCTCGTGTCGTTAATATTATCAGCATCTTTATCCTTGGAATAGCAAGTATCGTCTTGGGTATTATTGGAAATGTGACAGCGAATAAGGATTCTGATATTTGTATCTTGTACACTACTAAAATTCAATTAAACATCTGGATCGGAGTGCTGGTAAATTGTTTTATTTGAAAAATTCTTTCTTGTTAGTCTTATCATTTTGTCATATGAAATCGTTCTCTAGTACAAGGCAACCCTAACCTCATCTATATAGCTGCTACTATTAGTCCTGAAGTTATTGCTTATTCTTGATGTTTAATTTGAACACGAGAATGATTCGCTTAGGAAACCTTGCATTTAGTAACAATTAATACTGCGCAAGCGAAAAATTATTTCCTTGCCTTTCATCATCTAATAATAACATTCAATTATTAGTAACTAGCGGCCTTATTGACTATAGTATCTATTAAAGTAGTTCATTACGGCTTTTAATTGATCATGGTAGTAATAAAGCAGTTTTTACAATTCTATGAGATAATCTGATAATAAAACTACTATGAAAACTTACAAATTTACCCATTCCGTTCACAGTATATAATCCATGGAGCTATTAACACAGCGCTATACCGATATCTTAAAAGTACTTTGGTATGTATAGGTTATTCTCTATTTTTCCTTCAACTAAGACGAACTATTTATCAACTTATGATTACTTAAATATTAAATTGTGCGATAAACGTGTAAATATTATGAAGTGTACAAATTCTCTGACATTCAATTTACTTAAGTGCTTTACTATACAGTAAATCATTACTTATTTCACTATCTGGCAGTATACGATTGTACGGTTAGATAGACAATATTATTTACATTATTAAATCTTAAAGCAGTTACTCAACTCTATATGGCCTCCTATATGAGATAATGATAGACGTTTAATCTAATATAATAATAGAATTCTTTTCAAAAAAAATGCTCTACATAGAAATCATAGCTTCGTACAGTACTTCATCAATTTAAGTACTAAATCTAACAGTTAATGCTCGCGTTTATAATTTATAGATTTAATCCTTTCCCAAAAGGCCGTATGATAGAATACAAGCTAGTCTTGAGAGTAAATGCAGTATTGATACATTATTATTTCATAAACCATGTACTGTAGTTATTCAAACTGTACGTCGATGCAAAAAGCAAATTAGATGGAAACCTGTACCAATGGCCAATGGCAACAGCTTTGTTAATTAAGCTACAAAGCTAAACATCCTATGCTTTAATAGTTTATAAGATCATAGAGTCATTAAAATATGAATCTATAGATCGATAAACAGTCTCCAGTATATTAAGTGATTCTATACCCGAGTATATTCTTTTCTAAACTTCATAATGTGCGAGTTTAGTAAACCACCAGCGAATCATCCTATCTAATGCGACTGTAGATATTTTTAATAGATTCTAAAGGAAACTGATGCGTAATGTGTTAGTCCATGAAATCAACACTATATCTGTGATGGAGGGTTCGAAGAATCAGCCGCCGCGGACTTAGTAGCCATTCACAGAAAATATGAAAGGGATTTTAATAAAGTGAATACTTTATTGTAGATAGTAATGGAGGTGCAATGCGTTAGTTACGTTAGATCAGCGTGTAAGTCGTCGTGAAGTAACGTGAGGAAATACTACTACTACAAATAATGCAACTGATAAATCTGAGGCAAAAACCATCAGTATTGATAGTTTTAGAGAGAGAATACATATAGAGAACAGTATTGTAGAATTAGATACATCATATACCATAAGCAGGCTATATAATAGTAAATGATTGTAGAAAATAGCGAAGATTGTAGGTGCTATAAATAACTAAATATGACAAGCTACATCTGAGCATAATTGAAATAGACTGTAGAGGTATCTGTATTCGGAGCATAACAAAATGTCTATATTTACGAACTTGTCTAATAACTACAGTGAAACTAAACACATTACAATATAAATAAATACTCCTATATAATCTAATTGTTGAACTCTTTTGTGTAACGTAATGAATTCTAGTATCGTTTACTTCTATGAATGAAATATAATACTGATTTACTGATACATTAAAAGCAATTCACTATAGCCTTCATGCTTATTACTAATCACTCAGATGACAAGTATAAATATATTCAAAATGCAGTACCTTTCCGAAACATCCTACTTACTAACTAGCTAATAACTAAGTGATACCAAAGAACAAGCACCTTAGTATTATCGTTCAAATTAACATAACCAAAATAACTTTCCTTAAGATCTATGATATTATGCTTATGCCATATTATTGAACTACGAATGAAAAAAATTCTCCGTAAAGAATTCTACTTCTTCTCTTTACTACGTCGATACTGCTTTAGTAAATCATCAATGAAGTAATTGTATTAAGTTATGTACTAACGCTAAGATAGGGTACGAGAATATAAACATCCATCTACATACATAAACATAACATAAAAGGATAACATCTCACAGCAACAAATATTGCCTGTGGATGATTGTAACTAAATTTAAGGATCTAGAAAGACTTTTATAATTCATTTTAAGTTAACGATTAATTTGTTTTTTTAGGAAATTCTGTACATCCTGTCTGTAATCATACTGTTCTCAGCTTCATTATTTCAAAGTATAATCAGTCTGTTTGCCCTGAGCCTCTTCAGAAAAGAAATTTGCCAATTTAAGTATTCTTTTTGGTATTACATTATCGAAACTTATGTATCGGGACTTTGCTTACTTATAGCATTAAGGCAGTTGGGCTTTATTCTGTATCAAATTTATCCCAAATTGGGCAATGATGTAAGTATAAAATAATCTAATAATCCATTTGTAGATTCCTTCTCTTAATTAAATTATAATCTATTACAGAATATAATGGAGTATAATTTCTACGTGATTTAATTCTTTAAATTGGCTGCAGTACTGTACGTGCAATTAAAAAGTTTTATGACACGATTTTTTCAATATGTTCTATAGAACTTTTGCACACAGTAATGACAGTAGTAGTCACGAGAAGTTTATGCTGCTTTATTGAAGATACATTCAAATTTCTATTCCTCAGTTTTTTCGGGTCTACATATCTGTTTGCCTTTATGACGACTCTAGTGATTAAATATTATGAAATTTAATCAAAATACAAAATTTCGCATCGCTAATGAATTCAGGATAATGACGCTAATACTTGCAGTAGATCAAAAAAGTTGCGGTATAAAAGATGTTCACTTTCACAATCTCAAAGACGACTTACTATTTAAAGAGTTATTTAAAATATATACGAAAAATAGCATAAATATCCCTGATTTAATTATTGCGTAGATAGTCGCTAGTAAATGTTTGACGATTAAACCATGGTAACCTATCTACGAAAGTCAGCCTCTGCTAATGTTATCGTTTACATAATAACGTAGTATAACCTGGAATGGCTTAAGTAAAGGACGTTGATGATTAAAGATTGTTTTCAATGCTTGCATAGGCAATAAATCAAGATGATGCATCTACAAATAGCGAATTTTTGCCTGGTTATCAATCAATAAACTATTCCACCAATGCTTATAGTCAAGTGTTAATGCCAAAATGGCTCCGCTATACCTCTACTATTTTGCGAATTTGCATACTATTCATCGGCTCTATATTTATTATCATTGGTTCCGTGGCTAAAAATTGTAAAGATCAAGACTTACAGGAAAACGAGCTGGTAAAAAGAAATGTAAATACCGCGTTAGGAATTACTGTGAGTAGAAGAACTTTCGTAAATAACAACATTTACTATACTCCAAAGTTAAATTTATATGACGGTTACGATTAGTATTCAAACTGATTATGAACTATGATAGTGCTTCAATTTTTGTATCAACAGCAAATAATAATCATGTTAAAATTTTATTTTTAGTGAAAGTTATAGCAAATTATTTCACTTTAAAGTTTATCCAATATATGTTTGACTTATTTGCCGTAATATCGGTTTCATTGTAAGGTCTTAAATAAATATTATCAATATTAGACAGCTAGTTAGACCTTACCATTCTAACGATACACAGGCAGGCTACGGTGGTTTAAATCACAAAATATATTTATTTTCCTTTTATGTTTATAATACTTTATTCTAAATCCTTCACTTCCTTTCAATCTATTTTTCATATGCAATTGTTGCGTGTTAATTCTCTGAATTTTTCAATATTAAAAATTTTTTCCTCAAATGAATTCTAATTCTGACTGTTGACTTTATTTTAGTATATAATTTGCGCGGCCTCGTTAATTGTTAACCTTCATTGGAAGTGTCCAAAATTTTTGGTATGATATATGCGTGTGTAATGCTCTATAATTGCTAGCAAAGTGACAATTAACATCTTTTATTCATATTGAGCTTACCTATAAATTTTTAGGAAACTAAATGGCAAAACACTACTTAGAATATACTTATAACTACATTTCTGATAAGAGCGATAAATCCTTATGTTTCCATCGAACTACACATAAACAGTAGAATAGATTCAGCCGTCTTTCATATAACTGCACTGTTTCTTAAAGTAACTAAAATCCTTTACGATTCCAGGTTTATTCATTCTATTATAGCACTGTGCATTTCAGTATCGCATTCCATTCCAACAAATTACTATCTATTTTATAAATACTGGTATCGTGTAGAAATAGCCAGTTTTGAAACACACCTTAGAAAGCAAGATTTTTACATTACATTTTTAAATACATCGATGCAATCCTAAATCATCCCTGATATACATTAATTAGTTATATTGATTTATCGAGTCAAAGCTTCTAAAAGTACAGTCGTCCTTTAGATTGAGCTATTTTTGATATGAGATAATTTTTTTAAGTAAGCTACTCAGTATCTGATCGTTGGTCGCCATTCCTACTATAATTTTAAGAGAAATTATTTTAAGCGATGATTTTGGCTGCTTTACCTCGGTGCTTACTATAATATAATTTATCGAGCTGTTTTGCCGAAAAAAGTGTAACCATTGTAATTAATGAATGAATTCATACAACCGTAATTTTACTATAATAAAGTATCGATGTGATAACCTAGTGGGCTTAAACTTTTTACAATAAATTTTTTCATTAATTTTAGACTATCATCTCTTTTGGCTTTACCACGATAATCTCTGCCTTATCGATGCTTCAGTTATTTATTTACTCAGTATTTTCAATGATCTACGACGGTTCGAATGCTTCTTACATGCATACTTATGTTACCTGCGGTCTATCAATTGGTTGCTTCATTATTTCTTCAGCCTTGGTTGTTATTACCTTTCGTGGTTTCAAGAATCTTGCGCCTTTCGAAAGTGTAAGTGGAATATGGACTTATTTCCTTGCTAATTTATATGACTACAGTATGTCATTCAGTCTAAATAGGCTCAAATTTTACAAAACAAAATTCTGTTCTAATAATCAGCTAAGTAGCATTTAAAAGGTATTAGGATGAATTATGGAGTTGCAATATACTGATCAGTGACATATTTTAAGAAAAGGAGAACTTTTAGAAGTAATAGAAATAGTTAATATGTTATTTTTATCATCCAGTATTACCATGTACTGTATATTATACATCGAAATTTTCTTGCTCTATGCTCATTACTGCACTAGTAGCAAAAAGCAAGGATGACTGAATTATCAACAAAAAGAATACCTTTAGAAAAGAACATGATCTACGCACTCCTTCTATCGTATAGTACTTATATCGCATGTTCCAAAAACTTCAAATCTAAAAATCTAATGTAAAACTTTCGTTCTACTCTCAGAAACTATGCCAGTAAATAAGCTGTAATAACTAGATGACTAGCAAAAGTTATTATTTGCTTTTTCTTAATATAAATCATATTAAATTAATTATTTCAATGTTCTAGGTTAATCAAGCCTTGCGACATTGATGTCTTTACAGTTCAAAGATCTGCATCAAGCAGGTACTCATAGAGGATTATAGTAGGAGAATAATTAATTACAATTATACGATCTATCAGTGCAATCTGGTATTTAAGTCTGATATGGATATTCACGTCTACATTCGAATTCTTACATGATTTGCTATAGCTTTACAGTAGCTTCTATGGGCATACTTATAAAATTGAGACGGTATATTTAGTCAAGCATCCAACATGGATAAAATTTTTCAATCACTTGATTTTAATACGAAGCAAATATGAATTATAGTCATTTACCTCATTTAGTTACATTTAAAAGTTATTTATTCACGTATCATAATTATGATCTCTGCTTTGAAAAATGCTCAAAATTAAATATTAACCCTTCTGGGTGTTTTCTAGTTTACCATCTAAAATAATCGACGATATTTCAAGATGATAATAAGAGCATCTTCAAGCCACTTTTTCAGTACTACAACCAACGATTGATTTAATCAATTAGTTGAAAATAGTTTTTCGGCATGTATCATCTTTCAAATTTAAACTCAGATACAGGACTACACCTAAGGCTTTAATCATAATCTTATCTAAAGAAAGATATTCAGGAAGATACACGATCATCAAATATCAAAGTAATGTCAGAATGGATTTGTAGAAGCTTTGTAATAATATTTCTATGTTAAACTGTAATATTTTATTGAGAAAAATAAGTTGCATATAATATGATTAATGAGTTCACATTTAATAATCTGCTAAAGGCATTAACCTATATATTCGACGTAATGCAATAACTATTTAAAATGAGCATCTAATGCATTAAATCCTTGAAATGTTGCTCTTAGAAACAATTTTGTGCCATTAATTCATTATCCTCAAAATTAATTCAATATGAGCGATACAATGATTATAAATTGATCGGTTGTGGTTTAAATTAGCTAAATACTAATACTGAATGATGCTGGTGAGCTTTATTGATATCAGTTTACAAACGTAATTCAAGGCATTTTGATTAGTATATGCTCATAATTTTGTATCGTCGACAATTTATAGCATAGCTTCAGTATGTTATCTATCAATATTAATAGATTATTTATCAAGAATTGATAGGTCTAAAGGTATTCAGAGTTTTTATGGTTCCATAAGGGCTTTTATCATATATAGTTCCAAACGTTCTATGCAATTTTAAGTAATGTGCTGGACTAGAAGCAATGGATATGTTCACTGTTCAATACGATACTGAAAAATTAACCCTACCTTCATATTTCCCTACTAAATAAACGTAACTTTCAAAGCTACTGCATTATTGGTAGTTAAAGGATAATTTTAAAAAGAATTTACTAATGATTATTAAAATTTTCGATTCCTACATGTATTTAAAAGTAGCGAATAGTCTGCCAAGTTTGTATACTGCATCTTCCGCTTGGGCGCTAAAGTGCTCGATGTAATATTGAGTTTGGTCAATAATAATAATTAATAAAATTGTTAATATCAAACTGGTACAATGCGCAAATTGCTTTAAGCCATGCTTGAAGGGTTTATTTTGATCTGGTGCAGCTTTGGTCATACTTCAAGACAACAATAATTAAATAATAGTTAGCTAAAGTATTCGTAAACAAGCCATAACAAATAGGATATCTAGATTCAATAATACTATCAGCTCTGTCAATGAAATGATTTTTACAGTGGTAAGATAGAATTTGTCAACATAAGTAGGATATGAATCCATACCGGAGGACATAAAATATTTTTAAATTTGAAAGTGTATCTAATTTCTCTTGCACTTGTCTAGCCATCTATCGTTGTGTTTATCTTAGCAGCTTACTTGAATTGCTTTGCTGCAGCTTAAGTCATGATCAAAGTCTAAATCATTAGTTTTGCTGTTGGTCAAGTATGTATAGTATAAACAAACAAGCATGAAAATAAACAAAATAATCCATGATATAAAGACTTAGGGAAAAATGAACTTTTGTCATGACTCAGTAGAGTACAAGTAAGTCATTGAGGCCAAAAATAACCTTACCATTTGAAAAAATTCTAACCGATACCTTGCTGATATTTCCTTTTATCATCCGCTAATCTTAAAGTTTCGGTTACGTCGGCTATGCTTTTCTATTATGCGTTAGTATGTATGAAATAAGAAATAATCGATTATGCTAATAAATATCTAAAACATTGGTCCAGAAATTCTGTTATGATATTTTTGATGGCAAATAGCTTTGAATCCATAGTCAGGTAACTTTAGTTGTAAGTTTAGTTTGATTTTAAAAATGGATTGCCATTTGTACCCATTACCTTTAAAGCTGTATTTTGTGGCCTTATAATACAATGATGGTACCGAATAATATACAGCACAGTTTAGTTCGAGTTTTATATTTCCTGATGCCATTTTATTCTGACGATGAGAATAAATCAAGAATTAATTTTTATCTAACTTTAATATACTTATTTATTTTTACGTTAGAATTTCAGCATTTCGATTATTATCACAGTAATAAAATAAAACTTTCAAGCTATACATTAATTCTAGGATCATTTTAATGATTTATTTACGTCATAACAGTACTTAAAATAGCTTTTGTCATCGGAATAGATCACTGAATTGTACGATCTAGTTTTTCATGCAATGTTTTACTGTGTGAAGATATCTTTACATAATAATTTCTCGAGACTTTCGTCTGCTGTACAATCAATTAATATAGTAGAAAGCTACATGACCATTTATACTTTCGTTACATTTCTCCTTTATGAGTAGCTTAATTAAACTTGCGTCTATTATTTCAGAGCTGGAATAGTGCTAGGATGATTTTATCTTGTATCCGTCGCCTGGCAAAAATAATAACCCATACGAATTAGATTGAATGACAAAAATATTAATTTCATTCCGTAATTAAGGACTGTAATCAGTATATTCACATAACATAATTGACAACTTCAGTTCACCCTTAATTAAGAGGGTAGAAGTTAGTTTTTAATCGATTTTGTCTTTGGCTACATTATAGAACTTTGCGCTGAACGTGATATTTACTTATCTAGAGTATTACAAAGCCTAATCTTTACCGCTCCTTAACTGACCCAGCAAGAGAATATTTACCATGATATTATTCACATACCGTAGAATGCAGTATTTAGGATGATAGTATTTATGTTTCAATACTGAGGCTATCATTACTTTACAGCTTTTGATGATCTATTTAAAGCTTTGATCGACGAAAAGTAAACGGAGAAAAAATTTATCATGCCTACCAATCCGACGCTCCATCTTCAAGAATCATCGCAGCTTAGCGAGCATTCTCATTCGAATAATCCTCTAGCCATGCCTGTAAACATACGCACTGTCTCCATCATCATTGGCAGCATTATTTTAATCATCGGCTTGATTAGTGTGACATTAGGTTGCGTACCATATGTATTTCTTGAAATTCGTCATGATCCTAACGTTGCAACAGCAATTAATATTTGGGCTGGAGCAATGGTAAGTACAAAATACTGATCATTTCAAAGTTTTTAGAATAATTAGCAATAATTTTATAAAGTCCAGGATTACCTTTTATGCATTTTTGACGCATATTGCAAGGGGTAGAAATTCGGTATAAAGAATACGATTCTAAGTCAAGTGATGATTATTTGCAACCACTGCATTAAGAGGAAATATATAGTATTTAAATAATTAACTGGATTATTATTTAATGGCAATCATTTTCACTTTTGCATCAGTTCCTTTATGTTCTGGACGATATAATAATTAACCATGTAGTGTAATAGCGCCTTTATTCCATGATTGGTATAGATCGGTAATACTAAGAATTCTTCAATTGTTGCAATTTTGATGGTAGTAAAGAGTACACTCATCTTAAATTCGCAATACCATGAAAGCATTTTGTTAGATGGTTGACTCAAAATTTAGAAATTTGTAAAAATCACTTATTATAATTGATCAGAAGGAATTCTCCAACTCTATCTATAGCACTGACAAATGGATAGGAACGAATTTGCTACTAGCTTATATTTAATCTAAATATCGACATTGATTATAAAATATTGTAGTAACTGTGTCCAGGTTCAAATAGTCTAAAACTTTTACCTATGTATTCACATTTTAGTATATTATTTGTGGGAGCTTAGCCATTGTTAACCATTGCCAAAGGATTAATCATCGCTTGGTAAGAACATTTCTTTATTTCTATTGCTGATTGATTTTACTAAATTAACAACGTCTTTAGGTATAATGTTCTATTCCAATTTTGTATCTGTAATTGCCACTTCAGTTATATTTTGTGGCAATGAATTATCATAATCAAATTGCAAGTGTAGTTTTGTTTGCTATTTTTCAATATCAATCACCACCAATGCCAATAAATGATATTAATCAAGTTAGCTTTAGAAGATTGTAAAAGTTTAAAAATTTAAAATAAAGGCTACTGTTGGCTAATTTGTTTCTTAATAAAGAACACATAATCGCACTTGCACTACAAATTGCGGTTGTAAATTTGAAATTAGGCTAATGATAATGTATTCGATACAAAAATGTAGCCGATACTAACATGTGCTAGCTATATATTAACTACTAGTAAAGATCAGTTTTAATTTCAAGAAATTTATAATCTATGAAGGATTGAAAAGTAAAAATGATAGATTATATCGCGATGCATAGTATAATTATCCATTCTTAGAAAGATTAAAATTTTTACTAAGAAAATAAGCACAACCACTGATATATTTTCCATTTTGGATTTTGCAGACCATTTCCTGCTTTACCTTTATGATTGTAAGCATATATTCATGATAAAATTGGATTGAAATACAACGTATCATTATGAATACAATTGCTTCACTAAAGCGCTCTAAAAGTTCTTAATCTCATTGATTCAATACCAATACAGTAGATTGATATTGAAAGCGTTTTCTCGAATTTGAATTTAAATTAAGTATTCCATTTTCTACGAGTAAATGGTTAATGAAATTTTCTTTTGTTGATTGTGCAGACAATTTCCTATTTTTCCTTTTCGGTTATTTCTTTAGTGGTTTCTATGATTCAAGCAGCTCTTTCCTTAACAACTATCATTCAAGTCTATCATGTTAACGGATTCTATTGGTATTCCATTCTGTCTCTGTCAGTAGCCGTGCTCTGCTTTTCATTTTCTGTATCGATGATGGTGATTCTTTTACGAAATATTTACTGTAAACTACCAATACCAGTAAGTACCTTTCACTGCTAAAATATGCAATTGGTTGAGAAAGTTGGCAAAATAATTGAGAATAGCTTGAAGAATCAACCTAAGATTCATTTCAATGATACAGAATACATAATGTTATATACTGTACTATATCTATATCTATGCATAATATTGTTTTTACCGATTACGATTTTGGGGGGGGGGAACATTTTCCGTTTGGAATTGACTGGCGGAACAGTAATACTATGTGCTCCATAATAGCGAATTAAAGCAAATTATAATTGAAGAAGTTAAAAAAATTGATGGGTTATCTGACTTTAAATATTGCTTAAATACGTGTCGAATTACGAAATAACTATACAGTAGTAGCATATAGTCTATGACGAATGTTTCTTTGGATGATTTCTAGATGCAGGATCGTGGAAGCAATCAAGCTCGAAGACGTCAACTTCGCTTTCAACCAGGTTTGAGATTGATAAGTTTATTAGCGTTATTCTACACATAAATAGTACTTTTGCGGCTTTGAATTAATCCTGTGTGTCAATTTTAGAAAACTAAATTGTAATTAAACATTTGCATAGCAAACGCAAAGTAATGAACCATTAAGTTGATAATGATATTACTTTACATGAACGTTGTATAGTGCCGATTGTTAATCAGCGTCAATTTTGCAATCTACTCAATTTGTGCTTCCACAACGATAGCTATTTCTCCTTTATTTCTAGAGCAGCAGTAGCGATCAATTTGCATATAGAAAAACATAGCCACATCTTATATAACTAATCACTAATCGTTTGTATAGCAGTATCCGAAATTAGGAATTTGAAGGCGATAAACAGTTGTTCAGTAACTTGAGAGAATGTATAAAAGAGTCGTGCAATGCAACATCCATTGTACAAAAAATATTCCGGTTCCTACAGTCCATGCTTGCTTGATAATTATAATCATCTTATTAACTTAACGTAGGAATGAACTTCATTATTGACTCAAAAATTGTAGTTAACCCCTTGGAGAATATTTCCATGGGTAATTTTTGCTTTGATGATTCATTGACAATTACTTTATTGATATTAGAGGCTGGAAGACGACCTAAAGTCCGTTTTTCAGAACCTGAAACAGCGCTTAGCAATCAATCTTCGCTGCCATTGAAGTGATTGCATGTAAAGAAGCTTCTAAAATGCCTACCCTGGCTGTACAACTATTTGTATTCCTGTTTAGACTTGCAGATTCTATTCTCGTTGAAAAAGCTTAGCAAGGGAAGCCCACAATCGAAACCGTTAATGGAGCGTTTGCTTCTATTAGTACGAGGCTGAATAGGATGACAAATTTACTTTTACAAGTTTCTATATCCTAAATTGATTTGCTTTATTTTGACAAATCATAAGAAAAGAAGCAACGCACTCATTGTCCTAGGATATTTTTCTATATGATTATAGTCATATACGGATACTGCCGAGAGTTGGTTGTTCTTCATTTTTCTATAAGAATTTGATATGACTCTCGTATTGGCAAAATTTGTTATAACAAAATGTGTACTCGTTGAAATGGATAGTATACTGACGATCCATCATTTCATATCATCTGATTTATGAATGTATTTATTGAATGATTGTTTTTGATGTTCTCACTTTATGGCACGGCGTATAAAACTTGGCTGTAATATTACTGGTAAAATAAAATTGGATCGCAAAATTCCAATTTTTGGAATTTGCGAAAAGTAGCTGGGATCCATTTATACTAAGAATACTGGAATTGTTCAAATTTTACGATAATTTACTTTTGTATTCATGCAAGCTATGATGCTTATATTCTCAGGCACGCAGCTATGCCTAAAAATGATGGTAACTCTCCAATATTGCAAACCACCGCTCTCTTACCTAGTTTTTGTTATAAGCGAATGGAGATGTTGAACGACCAGAGCGAATGGCTTTCGTTCATGCAATAAGCTCCAAGATGGTTGACACTCGGTAGAAAATGCATTTAAGTATAGCGCATCTAGACAGGCAAATTGTAAATCTCGGATAGAATATTTTACATTGACCGTTTTATTTGCCCCTTTTACTGTCTTGTTCTTCAACTATAGTGCAACATTAGGCGACGATAGCAATAATGCCTATGCTATGGAAATGAGTATCATCGTTGGCTACCTTCTCCTCATACTGAACTATGCCATCTAACATTGATAATTGATTAATTCACTGTCAATATGTGATGCTTACAGAAAGGGAAGTTGAGTGAATTTGGAAATGTCTAGTTTGACTTTGGTAGAATTGATTTTCGCATTGGTCAATATCATAGGCGTGTGTATGTCAATATAAGTAAGAACAGTATTTTTACCAATAAAATATATACGTAGAATTCATGTTGGAGTTGAAGAATTGAGTTTGGAATGGGTATTTCATATTTCCAGATTGACGCTAAGCACTTTTAAGGCAGTCAGAATCTTTTTAAAGTGTTTTTTTTCATCAGTAACGTAAAGACTCTATGACTTTGTTCTAGCCACAAGTGACAAAAATGAAAGCAAGTGTACGAGAGTTCATTCTATCGGTAGAAACTGGCAAATCACTACAGTAGTAAGAAAATACTATTCTAATTGTAGTTAGTCTCCATGTCCTTGGAGAAGTTGGGTTTTGCTTTGGAACCGTGGATCTTTCAGAGCCAATTGTTGATCCGATCAATACGCCATGTGCACTAAAGCGCTATGGAATAGCAATGTCTATCTGTGCGATCTATATTTATGAAAGGATTTGGCTGGATTGCATTAGGACAGTGCGTATTTCAGAGGCTATTCTTGATCCAATCATGACGCCATGTTGACTAAAGCGCAAATGAATGGCGATATCAGTACTCAGTCCAGCACGCTCAATAAGGAAAAAAATGGAATAGTTGTACAAGTATTGACTAGTATAGAGTAAAATTATATCAACGGATAGCGTATGAGCTATGTATTTGCAGGATGTAGTTGAATTTCAGTTTTATACAACATCCACGACGACATATCGTTATAATCGTCCACTTTTGGACAGTCCTATTATTTTATTTTGGACCAGCTGAGAGTGGGCAATGTTTTCTTATTTTTTTGTACCAAAATTGGCTGCCTTTGATTACCCGCGTGTTACGATGGGTAAGCTTGTCCTAATTATTGAGTAATATTAAATATTGTTTGTGTGGATTGACGTTTTATTAATTATCATTTCTTCCTATAACCTGTTTCATCTTTACATCGGTACGCCTGCTACAGTAGCATGATGCCTTCATTAGAGTCTTTCAAAAGGTCCATTTTACACAACTTGTTCTTCCTGGCGATGTACCTGCAGACTGCAATTTTGATTTCTTTCTTGGCCAATCGGAATCTTTCTTTTTCCAGCTGCAAGATTTATTTTACGCAACTTATTCTTCCTGGCGATGTACCTGCAGACTGCAATTTTGATTTCTTTCTTGGCCAATCGGAATCTTTCTTTTTCCAGCTGCAAGATTTATTTTACGCAACTTGTTCTTCCTGGCGATGTACCTGCAGAGTGCAATTTTGATTTCTTTCATGGCCGATCGGAATCTTTTTTTTTCCAGCTGCAAGGTCCATTTTACACACACAACCTGTTCTTCCTGGCGATGTACCTGCAGACCGCAAGTTTGATTTCTTGACGATCGGAATCTTTTTTTTCCAGTTCCAAGGTTTATTTTATGCAACTTGTTCTTTCTGGCAATGTACCTGCAGACCGCAATTTGGATTTGTTGACGATCGGAATCTTTTTTTTCCAGTTGCAAGATCCATTTTATGCAATTTGTTCTTTCTGGCGATGTACCTGCAGACCGCAATTTGGATTTGTTGATGATCGGAATCTTTTTTTTCCAGTTGCAAGATCCATTTTATGCAACTTGTTCTTTCTGGCGATGTACCTGCAGACTGCAATTTGGATTTCTTTCATGGCCAATCGGAATCTTTTTTTTCCAGCTGCAAGGTTTATTTTACGCAACTTGTTCTTCCTGGCGATGTACCTGCAGACTGCAATTTGGATTTGTTGACGATCGGAATCTTTTTTTTCCAGTTGCAAGATCCATTTTATGCAATTTGTTCTTTCTGGCGATGTACCTGCAGACCGCAATTTGGATTTGTTGATGATCGGAATCTTTTTTTTCCAGTTGCAAGATCCATTTTATGCAACTTGTTCTTTCTGGCGATGTACCTGCAGACCGCAATTTGGATTTGTTGACGATCGGAATGGTTTTTTTTCCAGTTGGATAATGCTTACTGCGCAGCCGTCCAGCACTGTCCAACCATGGAAAGTGCTGGACTGCCGATAGAGGTAGGGTACAGTATTGGACATGCAGTACTGTATGGGATGGCGTAGAGTCCTGTCGACTGAGTGGCTAGGCGTATGGGTTGGTCATTCTTGGCCAGCATTTCATTCAATCAATTTCATTTTGCATGTCCATGGCGAGAAGAACCGACTGGCTGCTGCTGCTGCTGCAACAGAGGCAATGATGGCGTCCATGTTATCCATGCGATGAGGAGGAGTAGTTGTTGTCGCTGTTGAACTAAGATTGAATTTATTGGCTTGTGTAGTAGGAAACAGTTGGAGTTTCTTTTCCACCGGTTGAGGAGTGGTTGGCATTGGGGTCTAGGACAACGATGTAGAAAAGAAGTCAAGAAGAAAGGAGATACGACTTGTCTTGATTGCTTTGACTTTGGTCTACCTTGCTATTGAGAAGTTGCAATAACGTTAGTCTTCAAAGTCTTGTCCATGTTGTTTGCTTTTGGTCGACCAAGTCAGTAAAGGAAACAAGTGAAGGTGTGATCACGACCTTGGGTGGCCCCAAAATCAATTCGCTGGTGTTAGGCAATCCCTGTCGATCTGCGGCGCCTTTCTTGCCTGTCGCTGTCTTATCCCTTCCACCGCCTGTTTATCGTCGACTTGCAACATTCTTCCATCAAGGAGAAGACATCGATGCTGAATGAGGTAGTAGCACCTTGGCTAGCAGGTACATTACTAGTAATCTACCGCGTCATCATGTTCCACTTTGCATCATATGTGTACTGGCTAACATCGATTCTACTCATCCATTGAAATAGAATTTGAAAACTACTTCCTTTCCATGTATGTCGTTCAAATCTTGCACTGAATGGCTATCAATTGCTTTACTTGTCGTCGTCGGCGGCCTCTAACATGGTTTATCACCATCATAGTCATTATGCCATTACTATCCATTTATTTTTGTGCTATCTATTTGACTGGATTGCACGTTATCCAATTGAAAGGTAAGTTGACAATATTTCATAGGTTGATGTCAATTTGAAAAGGGAGCAATGGGTTATCCTTGTCCATGGTAGTGTGGCAGTCAATACTACAAGACTAACAGAGTAATGCTATGCTACAATCCTCTATGATAGCAGTCATAAATACAATCAATTCTTCATCAATTTGATCATGCTGGATAGGCAATTGCTTATTGCTAAAGTTCTCCATCAATACGAGTCGTTGAACATTGTCAATTCAGCCATGACAATCGAGATCCGAAAAACAGTCTAGCCGTGCAATATTGTTGTCGATAAATACGATCCCTATCATGAAAACATTACAGATGCTCAATTCATCCATTTTATTCTTGCTATTTAGAAACAGGATTGACCACCTTAACATCTTCTTTTCATCACTTAAATTGATTTTTGTTTGAAGATAAGGCATCATCTGTACTGTAGATTTTGAACCATGATCTTAAAAATCAAATCATAACACTTGCCTTGATCGGCATACTACTCTCATCTTAGCTTCATCTACTTCGTCAGATAGCTAATTAATTCGTAAGCAGGAACGTGGATGACATTAACACATTGACAGCTGCCTTCCATCAGGATAGTCTACTATAATGTAATTAAATAGGATACTGGATTAGTATTTACGCAACACCTGCAGTCTTTGTTGCCATCATCAACTCAGATCACTCAAGTCTCAAGACGATGTCAACTAATAATTAATGAAAGAAGCAGCATGGATAGCCATAGATGAAGAATCTCATGCATGATAAAGACAACTATTTAAAAGGATAATCAAAATTTAGCCTCAGGTTATGACATGCAAGTCTTGAAAAGATTGAAATAATTATAATATCATTATTCATTTTAGCTTTCAGCTTAATTTTGATCCTAAACGGTCGATCGCAGATTATTCTTCCTCATTTATCATCAGACCGCATAGTTTACTTGCTATTACTTGATTATAAAGTAAATATTGAACAGAATAAGCTAATCCTAGTCCACTATTGCAGTAGAATTATAGTAATCCGGCATCATAGACTAGAATCGAGATATATTAATATCCTAATACTACTTCAATGACAGATTTGAGTTATTAGATCGACTTTAAAAAATCTGACGACCATATATCATATTACTTTTATCAGTCGTTCAATAGTTCAATAATGTGATTGTACTAATCAATTTAGATTCGTCCCGTTCTCCATTCTTTTTTGTCTTCTTCATCTGTTACCACATCAACTATAATAATGATGACAACATGATGCAGTGGTCTAGAAACAAATACGCCTTCACCACATT
Source organism: Trichoplax adhaerens (assembly GCF_000150275.1). NCBI lineage: Eukaryota > Metazoa > Placozoa > Uniplacotomia > Trichoplacea > Trichoplacidae > Trichoplax > Trichoplax adhaerens. The sequence goes on from NW_002060967.1 coordinate 67,917, forward strand.
CATGTTTTCATTATTTTCATTGACTGTCGTGTGTTCATCCTGAAAAATGAGATAATAGTGCTTTAATAGTAATTCTATTTTGCTTGATATTAGATGAAGCCCAATTTCCCTAATAATTTTACTCGTAGTATGATCCAATACGGTGTATTCAATACAATAACGAACTTGAAGATTATCCTAATTGCAGCAGATCAGTAGAAATAGCCCCTGTAACAACGTAGAATGTAAACTGATTAAGTTAACTTTTTCGTCGCCATTAGGCTTCCTTTTACTTGTATTGTATGTACAGTAGCTACACCATTGCAAGACTATATTTCTCCTTGACTTATTTATTCACCGTAATTCTATTAGTATTACGGATAATGCTGCTTTGCTAATTAATTTATCTGACGTAATACCTCTTAGCTTGATACTAATGTTAATTTAAATTCCTATCCCTTCTGAGAGGATACTGCACCATCATTGTTAGTATAGATTGTGGATATTGAAGCAAACTCACAACCTACAACCTCAATTTTACACGCGTATTATTATATTCTACTTATATCTGAAGAAATTACCCGTCACTTTAATGTTTATCCAAGTTCTTATGGGGCGGTCACTTTTGTGGCGAATAATAAATTGGTAGTCTTACATAAAATGGGATGAAATAGTCAGTGTCGTAGAAAGAATTCCGTCAATGAAATCAGTTGTGTATGCTACAATCTTAAGGATGCAATCTTAAATAGACACTTTATCCGATAAAGTTATCTCGATTGTAAATGCAATAATTTATAATATTACCAAGTATGAAAGAAACTTATAAATCAACTGAGACATGATGTAAAGAAATTGGATGCCACAATCAAAACAAATATAATATTAAATATTAATTCTATTACAGCTGATGCATCTAATAGCAGAATGCACTTTATGGAGGATGCGATCGATCATAATAGCAATAAAGATAATATTAACAAACATCAAGATTTAACAAATGCGGATTCAAATCGGCAGTCTATGGGCGCCAATGATGTTATGGCCTCTGATTATAACCATCCATACGGCGAGATTCGTTCATGCGAGGTAAATATAGACCTTAAATTTATAGTGAAACGAATTGTCATATTACCAAATTTGCTGTAGCTGTTCAGATTTCTATTGAGCTAGGTCTGGGCATGGTACAAAATGATGATGCTTTATAGCCATATACGGCAATGCCATAGTTCTTCTAATCTCCACCAGGCTTTTAATTCACTGACGAAACTATTCATTAACTATTCAATTTCGATGTTGTAATTTTGGATCTACGTAATACTTTTCAATTCTGTGTATTCATGGGAATTGAAGTGATTGTTTTCAATCGAACCTTAATAGGTTATTCATGTGGCCATAGTGGTGGGTGGCTATGATGCTAGTCGTGATGTTATAACTTTAATAAAGTCTGTATTATTTTACCGAAATCATCCACTGCATTTTCACTTTATTGCTGATCCTTCTGCGCAGAACATTCTGTCCAAGCACTTTTTTACTTGGCAATTACACCATGGTTAGCCAAATTTTTAAATGCAACAACTAAAGCGTAACTAAACTCTTTGCGACTTATTATTATTCCTGTAAAGATGAACGACACAGCTGTATCAGTTCTTAAGGTTACTAACAAGGAATTTTTCTTCTTTATGATCACACAGTTGATATTAGCTTTTACAACTTGCAAAGTATCAAGGTAAGACAAGGATTGCTTGAATCGATCATTAATTTCATCCGCATCAATTTTGTATGAAGTGCATGGTTGTTACCTATTAAACAGTTTCTAGTAAGAATGATCAATAATCTTTTCACTACATTTACAGAAAGAGATTGCTTGGATACCTAATCGACATTATTCCGGCATTTATGGACTAATGAAATTAATATTAATTACAATATTACCCAATAGTCTAAAGCGGGTACGAAATAACTATATGAATTTCTCTTATTTAGCTTTTAAGATAAGTATTTGATGTTACAGTATCACCCTATTGACCTTCAAATTAATTATCGCAAATTTAGGTAATCGTACTAGATACAGATCTTACTTTCAATGCCGATATTGCTGATTTATGGTACTATTTTCGCTACTTAACAAAGGATAAGGTAAAAGACTAACGTTGTAATCACTATTACGCATATATCAACAACTTAATACATTTTATCGCAAATAAAAGGTATCGTTAATATTTTAATAGTTGCTGCTATTTATAAATGCTGAAACTAGATTTTAGGCCTAGTTGAAAATCAAAGTGATTGGTACTTAGGCAAACTATGGAAGAATCACACACCCTGGCCAGCATTGGTACGTATTATACTTGATATGCATAGTGCCAGTGACTACTCAACCAAATTTCTCCGCTACCTGCTTTACTCAAGGAAATTTTTGTTGAATAGTCGATAGAGCATTCGAATACACAGTTATGTGCGTTTTAGATTGTTCGCTAAATCAATGATACTTGCTTGGTATTGTACAACTTATGTTACGACCACATTGTAAGGTAATTGTGTTAAACGGCGATTTTAAAATTAATTAATAAATGAACGAATGGCTGGTTACTTAGGGTCGTGGTTTTAATACTGGCGTTATGTTAATCAATCTAAGCAAACTGCGACAGAATAACTGGAACTATATCTGGAAGGAAGTGACCGAAAAACAATTGAAGACTTTAACTTACACGACCTTAGCAGATCAAGATATTATCAATGCTGTAATTAAATCGTATCCGAAGTTAGTGTACAGGTTACCGTGTAGCTGGAATATTCAATTAAGTGATAACACTCGCAGCCAGGTAAAGTTTGTTCATAATATGTATTATAATGCAAATTCGTAGGCAAAAAGTTTCAGTCACTTAATAGTACACTACTTCAGCTCTAAGTGTCATTGTTATACATTGTATTACCTTTTTAGGCCTATATCAATAAGCTAATGCAAGTCTTTATCACTGTCTAGTTGTAAATTATTGAAATAAATTAAATAATATATAAATTACCGGTACGTAAATTGTTGCAATTTTTACACTCCGTTACGGCAGACATGTTATAAGAAATCATCAGAAATAAAGGTAGCCTAATAACGTTATTGAACGATTAACGATTTTAAATATTAAATAGCTGCGATAGATATATTTTTATCTTCTTTTTGATTTAATATAGCCCACAATAATGTAAAATCTTATTGACTTTAGATTATACACTGGAATTCACCAAAAAAGATAAATGTCAGAAATAAACATATTCAATATTTTCGAAACATTTATCAGACTTTTATTGAATTAGATGGAAATTTGCTAAGGTAAGCAAACTTTGTTTTGTAGCAACTGATTCCATTAATTATTTGCTTTATAAACATATTTATATATATTATACTTAAATATTAATATGTATTAAACTTTGTGATATTAATGTCATACTGTATAGACGTGAACTAATTGGTTGTGAGAAATCCAATCTAAAGCCGACTTCGGTTAGAACTCGTAATATGCACGTACAACTAAAAATTGTATCAAACGATAATTTATGGTAACTGATCTGTATGCCTTCTATTAGCCGATAAACATAAAGAAGAGTGACCCTTGCTATCAATTTAGAGTTGAAGCCTACATCTCACACAGAATTCATCCATACTTATTAGATTACAAGTATCAACCGGTTAGCATCGCGTTCTGTATTGTTCCAGATTGCTAGTATCAACAATTACTGTTTCACTGTTACTGATTTTAATAGGTCTTCAGACGTATTAGAATTCCAAGTCATCTATTATTAATATGTTAAATTCTAGAATGACAATTACGATGTTACTCTTGTAACTCATTTATCAATTGACCGTTTACAAATGTTGGACGGCTTAGCTAAACATTGGACTGGTATGACATTACCTTATGAACTAATTTATGTAATATATAAAACATAAATGCACGGCCGGATGCATAGTAACGCCATTTTTTCATTTACTAGGTCCAATGAGTATAGCTCTTTATGTAACAGACCGTGACGTTCCTAGCATACGCAGTTTTATCCAACATTCTAACAATTTGTCCAATCGAAAAAATATAGGATATCATATCGTTTATATCCAAGGAGTAAGTATACTTGCATAAATGGAAGCTTCAGATTGTACTGTTTGTATCTTCATATACTATAGGATGAATACCCGTTTAGATTCTTATTTACTAATTGATGAAGGAAATTATCTATAAAAATTATTGTACTGATATGTAGTAAATATTTTAGGACTGCTACCCAGTGAATAAATTGCGAAATATCGCCCTTGATTATATAACCACTGATTATGTTTTCTTACTCGATATCGATTTCCTTCCAAGTCATAACTCATATCAGTACTTGAGGTACTATTTTGGTCTTCATTTTAAGGAAGCATTAAGATTTTCTAGTAAATTTAGTAAATTAACTTTTTCCTGCTTTAATAGAGATTTTCTGTCGCTGCAACATAATTTTAATAAGGCTGCCTTAATCGTACCAGCCTTTGAAACACAACGCTATCGTGTCAATTTTCCAGAGTCGAAAGAAAGGCTGATAGCACTACTAAATAAGCAAGAATTATTTACTTTTAGATATCATCTTTACACTAAAGCTCATTCTCCAACTAACTATACGAAATGGCAGACAGCAAACGAAACGTATCAGGTATGCACTTTATTATAATCGGAATGATAACAGTTAGTGGTGGCAATAATTTTCAGCGTGGTTAACTATCTCGTATTATTAAATAATCATTATCTCTGCCGGAAAATGCTTCAAATGTAATCTTAAAAATTTCTGTCTACACATAGTAAATACAAGAGTCATTATTTTCGTTCTACTGTACCGTACATTGTATGGTCAATAAATTATCTTAGCGGTTCCGTCAATCACTTTGCATCTATTGAAGAGCCTTACATTTAAGATGAATGTTTATGAGTCGGAATAAATCTTAACGTCTACTATGTAGCTTTGCTCAGTATTTACTGAACTATTACTCGATAAAAATTTTAAAATTATCCATTGTGAGTATTACCGGAACGTTCATATACAAAATCTTTATTCGACTATAGGTACAATGGCAGGAAAATTTTGAGCCATATATTGTAGTTACGAAAAATGTAGCCCGATACGATGAACGCTTTATCGGCTTTGGATGGAATAAAGTATCGCATATTATGGAACTACACGCTCGAGGCTATCGATTTCTAGTCTTGCCGAATGTCTTTATCATTCACATGCCTCATAGCCCATCGAGAGATATAACAAAATTTAGGTCAAGCAAAGTTTACCGGAGTTGTCTTAAGCGCATAAAAGAAGAATTCAAGTCCGAACTATTAAAGAATTTTCCTCACATAAAAACTTAATTCAGCGTAGACCTTATATAAATGTATTTGTTAGACCGATTTTATTATCATGATTATAGTTAAATTTCCGTACTATTCAGCCGTAAATGACTACAAGATGTCCAAAAAAGTTCATCTTCGTCAACTTTAGATCCTAAAGAATTCAATTTTTGAATGCTTTGTGTGGAAGTAACTACGTATTTGTAACTTAGAATGTACGAAAAATATTGTGATATGCAATATCGCATGAACAAAAGTTATGTTTATAGCAGCGACTTTCCAGTGGAAAGAAAGGGGTTATTTACTATATTTATATTACTATTTCGCTTACGATAAATGTATCAATTTTCGAAATGTCTACCGCAGACAATAGGAGAAAATCTATTAAACATCCTATAAGTTAATTTACATTAAAATGCGCGGCGACTGCTGCGACTAAATCAGCTTTCTTTCCTTGGCACTTGATGTCAGCGGTTTTACAAAATGCCTTCAAGTCGTTTACCGTTAATTTTGATAACTATTGAAATAGGTAATATCAATAGAAGTGCATAAGCATTTTCCCTTGTAATCATTAAATTATACGTAAATAGTGGATTGACTATCTATTATAGATCGAATATGTACGGGTACATACCAGCCCTTTCTGCGCGTATTCTTTGACGTCGATTTCGCTAGTTTCTTGCTTTACTTTCTTAGCTGTTCCTCCGGTTGCGCTTGTGGTCTGAGGGTGACCAAAGTATAGGATAACATTATATCATCCTCAAAATTACCGAGTATATTACAGCAGCCATAGTAGCATGAATTACCTTTCTTTTCGTTGCTCCTTTAAGGCCGGCACTAGCGTCATAGCCCTCAGGAAAAGTAAGCTCGATAAAATCATTTATATGATGTCCTGCACGCTTATCGATGTTTTCAGCATCAGGTTCTGTCATCATTTGCCCAAAATTGTATTAATAGAAATTATATCAATACAATACATATAAATAAACATACAATATTTAAAAGTCAACCTCTTTAGATTATAATATATCAACCTATTCTACCGTACCTGTATAATCAATAAATTCTTCAGGCACATCGCGATCGAGAGCTAAAGCCTCTAAATTAGAATAATGCTTTTGCAGGGCTAAAAATAGAGTTAGAATTTTTAACGGTACCTCAGAGAATTGCAGTAATCGTCCATTATTATTTTTAGCAATGTTAAGCAGAAACGCAATGAATGTAAACTACCTGGATTTTCGAATTTATCTGGATTATACTGAAAAGTCAATGATTTCACGATATCTTTAGCTTTGTCCACTTGCTCATTCATTGCTAAAAGGGATTCAATAATTAATGAAATTGTAAATTTATAACATATATTTCGTCTGGGATCCACTAAATTATAAATCATACGTGCAGGTGTCTCTTCATATTTAAGTTGCCGGAAATCTTCAGCGTATGGTAAAAATACCACGTTAAATCCAGGTGGTACAACCTGAACTTTATGTTCATCCAATACTTCCTTCTGAGGTACTAAAGCAACAAATTTTGGACCAGAAGCAAAGCGGGGTACAAATTTGCAAATTGCAACAACATCGCGAGCAAGTGTACGCTCCAAAAGTGCTGAAACTAATCGAGTACTACCAGATATCACCTAATTGTGTTCAAAGTTATAAAATCATCCTTGATTGCTATCTCCTAATACAGTATTGCTTATTGATTAATTATACTTAAAATCTCTGCTTACACTTTCATCTGGATAAATGAAATATGATGGGCGGACATGGTAATGACGCTTAACACAATTTTTCGGTTTAAATCCCATTAATGTTAATCCTAGTAAAACAGATACGCGTATACTGTTTTCATGACTGGTTTATTAATACTAACACATGTATAAATGCGGTACAAGGAAAAAAATTAGAAAATGATCGTTAATTTTATTTCACCATTTTTTCCAAAATTTTTAATTTCACCAACTTCTTCCTTCTCGAATATTACCTAGAATTATAACGGTAAATAATTGAAATGTACAACTGAAAAGTAAACAATAAATATCCTGAGGGGATCATGCTAACAGCACTAATTCTATCAATGATACCCTTTCACCGCCAAAGGTCTGATAATATTTAATATCGGCAGCCATTAGCTCAGATCCAGTATCCTACAATTATCGGTATTTGAAATTTCAGTAATACTAACGTTCAATACGACGTTGAAATATGCTTACAGTCCATCTTATTATAAAATTCAAATTGTACATGTATCAGCGAACCTCACAAATGTGCTTGGTTACAGTTTTAACGACTTGGTTAGTTTTAGAATCTAATTGAACATAGCTCGGCCTTGAAGTTGGTCGGCATAGACTGAAGCTGGTAAATAAAATTTAGATATTTATTAATAATTAATTGATATAAATTGTCTAAATACTCACTTTCTAACTACCAACGATTCTACTGTAGTAGTTATAATTCGAAAACTTACATAGTTACGCCTACTTCCAAATCTTGCCCCAAATTAAGAGGTATCTTCATTAGTGATCGCTTCTTGTGGTCTTTAGCTCGGACCCTAAATAGTTAGAATTTCGCTATATCAATTATGAAATATTTTCAAATTATAATTACTATAATTGCTAATAATATACTCACAACTATTACTATTAAAACGTCTATGTTTAAGACAAATAAACATTGATTTAGTTTTGAAAATTGTCTTTGGAGATCAAATTTTGTACCTGATCAAAAGCTCGTCGAATTTTCCAGAAGCATCAGGTACAGCACCAACATCTTCATCTTCAGGAATTGTAATAATATCCTATAACCCAGACCATGAAAAACAGTAAATAATTTTGCAATAGTATAACTTAGACCAGAGCAAAAGTAACTTTCTACCTGATAGAATTTAGTAATATCGAAGATGTTATTAGCTGACTGAATATGCATTAATTCAATTTCTATCCCAATATCGTTTAAATCCTATTTTATCAAAAAACATATGAAATTCCATTATGTTATATATGAATCTTGTCCATACCATGCTACTTTAGCGGATTTATAATGTAGTTAGTGGATAGATTATTTATACCTTTGCTTTCGTTTGTGCCAGCCTCTAAATTGGTAACGGTGTCAAAACGTTAGTACTAGTAAAAACCCTTCAAAATGTAATATTGTGCCGATATTGAAGCTACAAAAATCTAAATTCGAACATCGATAAATTTCTATTCTTAATACTTTGTGTAAGCATCTGTAGTAATAATCATACCTTTAGTGATAGATTTCCTTCGTGTGGATCGTCGTTATTCGTAAATAACATTATACGTTTGTGGCCTATCTTTTGCTGGCTAAATCAATGGATTCAATATACTCAAGGTCAATCATCCCCATGAATGACAAATTGAAATTGATAACTCATTGATATTCTGAGAGTAATTACCTATTAGAAAACATGTGAGAGCATGTCCATAAGGCATCATTCATGGAAAAGTCATCATTATGTCCATAATTTTCTACAAAATCGGTACCGTCTTCGTCTATAACCAGATAACACAAAATGTACTATTCAATTCCAATATTATTATTTACTCTCGATATAGTCTAACATACCATAATACTGTACGTAGCTGTGAATGACGCGAAGTAGATTTTAAAGTAAGCAACTAGTGAGATCATTGTGTTTTGTCCCTAAACGAACTCTTTACAATTACTGAATTAAAACAAATATCATTGAATGGGTAATTTAAAGTAGTTTCTAGATGACAGTATTATCATGATTATAAAAGTGCAAATATCAAATATTACTGCAATATCGCAGAGTTATTTGTCACAACTGCACAAGAGAGTATTTAGCGAATTATATTAATCAATCATAAGTTAATTTTAATGTATGAAATGGATAGTTCGGATTATTTGTTGAGACTATTACCTGCTAACATTGTATCTAATTCCAAAATTCTCTGAGCATCTGGTGAATCTAATTCCTAACAAAAATTCTCATCGTTAATTAACAATTGTTATTGGAGTTCATAAGTTACTCGACATTAGTAGCAGAATGAAATCAATCAATATGTGTATACTCGTATAGTGCAAACAGATTAAATACGAAAATTGCGTTTATATTTATTTAATAGCATACTTGCAAGACGTGTATGTGCTTGAAGTCTGACGGATTACCGGATTTATCCTATTGTGTCAAGTACGAATTAAAAAATGAGTAAAAGTGAAGTTAAGTATATTCATTTACGAATAATAGCAAACAGCTTTAACTATATGCAACTGCAAGTGTATACAGGAAGTAGTATGAAACTGGCCAGCTATTACCGGCTTTGGCTGCAACATATATGTATATAAATTGATTTATATTCACGTAACTTAACCCGCATATTATAGTACACACCCAATATATTCAGTAGCATTGCGTCATCTTTAGCAGTTAATCATATTCAACGATATTGTAGTGTTTATGTATCTTGCTATAGCTACTTAAGAGTAAGTTGTAATTGCTTTGTAAAGTTCAAAGTAATAGATGCGTTGACGAGATCAAAACTACACGTAATATCAGAGATAAGCATGGTGCTAATTGTAAACTAACCGTTCCGAAGAAAACGATTCCAACCAAATCTTTATCACTACTGACAATTTTATTCATGAGAACACTTCTAGTACACTTGAGGAAAATAATAAACCAGTTTAGGGATTAGTCAAGGACAATTAATCAATGGAACATATCCAGATGTTACAAGCACAAGTGTTGCTCAGTCATAAAAATTGCTGTCTTAGAAGCACTTGGTAGTATAAGTGTTTAGGTATTGCATCTTGCATCATGAGCATTGTAATATTCAATTTCAATTTAGGGAAGTTGAACTCAATGTTGCGAGGTAGATCCAATTATTTTATATTTACCAAGTTGACGTTGACTAACCTTGATGCTCAATTGGAATGGCGTTAAATCGTTACCACCGCTAAGTCGGAACATTGGCATGCTGCAGTCGATTAGCATAATTAAGCTATCTTTATTTGCCCAACGTATCTGTTAGGGTTTTGAAGAGAGTCAACTGTATTATACACGTCAAAATAACAACAATAATATTTTTATACAGCAAATTAATCCATTCGATGTAGTATTTGCGTATAATACATTGGGTAGACATCATGCAAATATAGATTGTACAGTAAATCGGATATCGCATATACTGTACCTATGTACAATAACTGTCGTAGGTTGTGATTGGTATCATCATAGAGGTTAGTCTTTATTGACCTCTATGGTAAGAGCTCGGTAATGCTAGTATAGTAGAGATAGGCAAATACTCATTCAATGTGATCCAAAATGATCGAAATTTGCTGAATTGAATTTGCATACATAAGTGTGCTACCACAGACTGCTATTCATATCAATATACGAATACGTTATAGAGATTGCAAATGGTTAAAATTTTTGCCCCGTACAGATACAAATCGTCTATGACTACTGTGACAGTACCTCCTGATCAGCAGCCACGTCTTGACCATCTTCTTCTTCTGCAGTAAACATATCACTTCCTCCCCACATCCATGCTGAACCTTCGCTAAACGTTGTCATCGTATCTCCAATGGCTTCTATGACAATTCAATTTCCCTATAAGCATTGATAACATTAGTTTGGTTCTATTTTTCTCCTTTTCCCCTTCTGCAAATGATGAGCATCCATGGTTCAATGATACGCTCCAACTACTTTACAGTGTGTAAGACTTTCAAAAAGCTTGCCAATCCATCACAACACCACTAAAAACAGTGAAATCAAGTTGCAAACCCTATCCAAAGTTCAACAATATTAATAGCTTACCTTCAACTGCTTAAAATGAATCAATTTATGACTTGATTTAGGAAATACTACTACCAATAAAATCAATTTTGCAATCAATTTTTCTTTGAATCTTCTTTGGACAGTGAAAATGGCAAAGCTTGCGTCTACCTGAGCTCGCTGGTGGGTGATGCCACTTGCATCTCAACTGCACTTGGCATGACACTGACAGTGGTGTAACGCCTGACAGTTCAGTACTGTAGTGAGTCATAGACAAGTACAGTCTTGTCTCTCTAATATCTATTTTTAGATGTTGTCGATTTTAAGCGACTGCACTGCGCAGACGCGTTTCTTCTCGCCTAACCATCCACTTCTACAGTTCTACCAGGGGATGACTACCTTTTAGTCAACCATTTTCCCCCTCTTCTTTATAGAGGGGAAAATGGTTGACTAATCCCTGCTTCTACTAACAGTCGTCTACAGTAGTACTCCTCATGACTCCTCATGCAAGAAACAATATGTGGTTAACCCACAGCCTTTCCCAATCAAAACCATGCCAGTTCAGTCAAGCTCTAGGAACATGACTTTTTTTTATTGGCTATTCGATTGAGGAAGTGAATCCCTACGTGTGCTATCATTTTTTGGACAACAGGGACGTGCTTCTGTTCGGTAAATCCTACTCTACTGAACCATCAACTTTGTGGTAGTACATGTTATGCTTCTATTGAGCGTACGGTAACTGCAAAATGCATGGGGAAGAGTTGGAAAATATGAAATCTCAACTGCAATTTAATTGCTGTACAGTACACCGATTTGCAAATTTCCCCGCCCAGATGCTATACTGTACTATAGATCGTCCAACATTTGTTTATATAAGCATGATGACGATAAACAATTGCTATCCATGACCATCAACTACCGCACTGTACTAGAAAATACTACTTAATTAGTAGCGTTTAGCAGTTCATGGCTGTATCGTGAACAGCTAGTCGACGACTAGACGGACTAGCTGAAGATCTGTAGTTCTGTACTGTCCAACTTTGATCATTCAACAACGTCCACAATGACCATCAACTACCGTACTAGAAAGTACTACTTAATTAGTAGCGTTTAGCAGTTCATGGCTGTATCGTGAGCAGCTAGTCGACGACTAGACGGACTAGCTGAAGATCTGTAGTTCTGTACTGTCCAACTTTGATCATTCAACAACGTCCACAATGACCATCAACTACCGTACTAGAAAGTACTACTTTACAGTACAGTAGTAGCGTTTAGTAGTTCATGGCTGTATCGTGAGCAGCTAGTCGACGACTAGACGGACTAGCTGAAGATCTGTAGTTCTGTACTGTCCAACTTTGATCATTCAACAACGTCCACAATGACCATCAACTACCGTACTAGAAAGTACTACTTAATTACAGTATAGTAGTAGCGTTTAGTAGTTCATGGCTGTATCGTGAGCAGCTAGTCGACGACTAGCTGAAGATCTGTACTGTCCAACTTTGATCATTCAACAACATCCGCAATGGCACAGACCGATGAAGGAGCCTTGGTTCTTGTGACTGGTGCGTCAGGATTTATTGCAACACATGTCGTACTGCAATTGCAACAACAAGGTTACCGTGTTCGCGGTTCTGTGCGAAGTTTAACGAACGAGAAAAAAGTAAAGCCGTTAAAAGAGCTTTGTCCTAATGCCAAGTTTCCGTTGCAACTTATCGAAGCTGACTTATTAGTCGAAGAAACTTGGCACGCTGCTGTCCAAGATTGTAAGTATGTCATGCATGTTGCATCGCCACTCCCATTAGGGAAGCCTAGAAATGAAGAAGAAGAACTCATTAAACCTGCTGTGAACGGTACATTAAATGTGCTTAAAGCTTGTGCTAAAGCTGGATGTGTGAAACGCGTCGTTATGACAAGCACTGTCGGGGCAATTATAGGAGGTATGAACGGCGAGAATGGACGAGTCTATAATGAAAAGGATTGGGCCGATATTGAAACTACCGAGCCCTATTGTAAGAGTAAAACGCTAGCTGAAAAAGCTGCTTGGGAATTTATAGAAAATTGCTCCGATAATGAGAAATTTGAGTTTTGCACCATCAATCCTTGTGTTACCGTGGGGCCTGTGCTACATAATACTCCATTTTTATCCATGCAAACCGCACTGAAATTATTCGATGGGTCTATGCCGGTATTGCCTAACTTCAACTTTCCACTGTGTGATGTTCGAGATGTAGCAGCAGCTCATCTTAAAGCTATGATTGTACCTGAAGCTGTTGGCCAGCGTCACATCATCTACAATTCCAATATGTGGTATAAGGATATCTCGCTGCTTTATGTACGGGAATTTGGTCCTTATGGTTATAAATTTCCTACCATGGTCGCTCCTAAATTTGTATTATGGCTTGCAAGTCTTTTCGATCCGACATTGAAATTAATTATACCATTTTTGAATATTACCACTATCTTTGATAACACCCGTATGAAGGAGGTGTTAAATGTTCCACCGCGAGATATTAGTCAAGCAATAATTGATTTAGGCTACTCATTAATTGAGCGAGACGTTGTCAAGAAGACACCCGGTTACACGGGACGGCCAGCTTGTTCAAAACCTGATGACAACCCTACATCATTATAACCTAATTGTGTAGTAACTGATTATTTCAGTGTTTTGTATTATATTTATTTGAAATCATTTAGACAATAATTATTAGCGAGTCTTTTACGATAACTACTACTTAACTACTTTACTCCCATAACATGACACAAAATAGTCGTTCTATACAACGGATTTATAGGATGTATAGTATACGCATGTTGACTACTGTATAAATGCTTGACAATATAATTAAATTGATAAAGCTAAATTTGATGCATTGCGATCATATCGACTTTGTTTAAAGAAATTATACATCGTACGTGCATGGTATGATTTTAATTTAAAGGTCGCTTATTTTGCCAAATAGAATAAGTAGACAAAGATCTGGATTAATAAAATATTAAAAAATTGAACTTTACATTACGATTTGATGGGATAGAAATTTTTTATATCAATAACTCTAGCACTGCAATAAATACTTGCATCTGAACGTAGTCGACAAACCACTCGCTTGCTGAGATAGAATTATTGTAGTTTGTATATAATATAGAATGATTTACAAGTATTAAAACTTAACAGTTTATGCTACAAGCCTCCAACTAGGCAGCAACATTGGTTTCGAATTTAAGGCGCAGCGTGATTTAGAAATATATTGCTACTAATTTACTAGCTGTATCGAAGCTTATCTATTAAGTTGGAATTATTTTCAAATGCGAGATCATTGATCCGAATGTGTAGGTAGTGGATAAATAAGTATGTCAAGACTTTGGAGTATTTGAATAAACATGTACAGTATGCCCTCTAACTCCGTACCAAGAAGACTTGATTTTGTTACAGATATAGGCATTGTAGTGTAACACTTCGGTACACATTGCAGTCTTTAGCATGAGTCTGGATCTTTGCATCATAATATATCGTAGAGTATTAGTCGTTTTTGTATTTTACAGTATGTGCTTGGTTAGTCTTAGAATCGAATTGAACATAGCTCAGCCTAAAAGTCGGTCGGTATAAACTGAAGCTGGTAAATAAAATTTAGATAATTATTAATAATTAATGATATAGTGTCTTAATACTTGCGTTCTTGCTACCAACGGTTGTACTGTAGCAGTTATGATTTGCACACCTACTTCCAAATCTTGCCCTAAATTAAGAGGTATCTTCAATAGTGATTGCTTCTTATGGTCTTTAGCTTGGACCCTAAATAGTTAGAATTTCGCTATATCATTTATGAAATATTTCCAAATTACAATTAACCTAATTGCTAATAATGTACCCACAACTATTACTATTAAAACGTCTAAGTTTAAGACAAATAAACATTGATTTAGTTTTGATAATTGTCTTTGGAGATCAAATTTTGTACCTGATCAAAAGCTCGTCGAATCTTTCAGAAGCATCAGGTACAGCACCAACATCTTCATCTTCAGGAATTGTAATAATATCCTACAACCCACTATACCATCAAAACAGAA
>NW_002060967.1:83130-113397 GCF_000150275.1 Trichoplax adhaerens
TTTTGCACACATGTCGTACTGCAATTGCAACAACAAGGTTACCGTGTTCGCGGTTCTGTGCGAAGTTTAACGAACGAGAAAAAAGTAAAGCCGTTAAAAGAGCTTTGTCCTAATGCCAAGTTTCCGTTGCAACTTATCGAAGCTGACTTATTAGTCGAAGAAACTTGGCACGCTGCTGTCCAAGATTGTAAGTATGTCATGCATGTTGCATCGCCACTCCCATTAGGGAAGCCTAGAAATGAAGAAGAAGAACTCATTAAACCTGCTGTGAACGGTACATTAAATGTGCTTAAAGCTTGTGCTAAAGCTGGATGTGTGAAACGCGTCGTTATGACAAGCACTGTCGGGGCAATTATAGGAGGTATGAACGGCGAGAATGGACGAGTCTATAATGAAAAGGATTGGGCCGATATTGAAACTACCGAGCCCTATTGTAAGAGTAAAACGCTAGCTGAAAAAGCTGCTTGGGAATTTATAGAAAACTGCTCCGATAATGAGAAATTTGAGTTTTGCACCATCAATCCTTGTGTTACCGTGGGGCCTGTACTACATAATACTCCATTTTTATCCATGCAAACCGCACTGAAATTATTCGATGGGTCTATGCCGGTATTACCTAACTTCAACTTTCCACTGTGTGATGTTCGAGATGTAGCAGCAGCTCATCTTAAAGCTATGATTGTACCTGAAGCTGTTGGCCAGCGTCACATCATCTACAATTCCAATATGTGGTATAAGGATATCTCGCTGCTTTATGTACGGGAATTTGGTCCTTATGGTTATAAATTTCCTACCATGGTCGCTCCTAAATTTGTATTATGGCTTGCAAGTCTTTTCGATCCGACATTGAAATTAATTATACCATTTTTGAATATTACCACTATCTTTGATAACACCCGTATGAAGGAGGTGTTAAATGTTCCACCGCGAGATATTAGTCAAGCAATAATTGATTTAGGCTACTCATTAATTGAGCGAGACGTTGTCAAGAAGACAACCGGTTACACGGGACCGCCGGCTTGTTCAAAACCTGATGACAACCCTACATCATTATAACCTAATTGTGCAGTAACTGATTATTTCAGTGTTTTGTATTATATTTATTTGAAATCATTTAGACAATAATTATTAGCGAGTCTTTTACGATAACTACTACTTAACTACTTTACTCCCATAACATGACACAAAATAGTCGTTCTATACAACGGATTTATAGGATGTATAGTATACGCATGTTGACTACTGTATAAATGCTTGACAATATAATTAAATTGATAAAGCTAAATTTGATGCATTGCGATCATATCGACTTTGTTTAAAGAAATTATACATCGTACGTGCATGGTATGATTTTAATTTAAAGGTCGCTTATTTTGCCAAATAGAATAAGTAGACAAAGATCTGGATTAATAAAATATTAAAAAATTGAACTTTACATTACGATTTGATGGGATAGAAATTTTTTATATCAATAACTCTAGCACTGCAATAAATACTTGCATCTGAACGTAGTCGACAAACCACTCGCTTGCTGAGATAGAATTATTGTAGTTTGTATATAATATAGAATGATTTACAAGTATTAAAACTTAACAGTTTATGCTACAAGCCTCCAACTAGGCAGCAACATTGGTTTCGAATTTAAGGCGCAGCATGATTTAGAAATATATTGCTACTAATTTACTAGCTGTATCGAAGCTTATCTATTAAGTTGGAATTATTTTCAAATGCGAGATCATTGATCCGAATGTGTAGGTTGTGGATAAATAAGTATGTCAAGACTTTGGAGTATTTGAATAAACATGTACAGTATGCCCTCTAACTCCGTACCAAGAAGACTTGATTTTGTTACAGATATAGGCATTGTAGTGTAACACTTCGGTACACATTGCAGTCTTTAGCGTGAGTCTGGATCTTTGCATCATAATATATCGTAGAGTATTAGTCGTTTTTGTATTTTACAGTATGTGCTTGGTTAGTCTTAGAATCGAATTGAACATAGCTCAGCCTAAAAGTCGGTCGGTATAAACTGAAGCTGGTAAATAAAATTTAGATAATTATTAATAATTAATGATATAGTGTCTTAATACTTGCGTTCTTGCTACCAACGGTTGTACTGTAGCAGTTATGATTTGCACACCTACTTCCAAATCTTGCCCTAAATTAAGAGGTATCTTCAATAGTGATTGCTTCTTATGGTCTTTAGCTTGGACCCTAAATAGTTAGAATTTCGCTATATCAATTATGAAATACTAGTGCAAACTCCCGTCGCTTTACTGACGGTTTACGATAATGTGCTCATTTAACAGAGGTTCAGTAACTTTATACCGTACCGTGTAATTGATTTAGTTTTGATAATTGTCTTTGGAGATCGAATTTTGTACCTGATCAAAAGCTCGTCGAATCTTTCAGAAGCATCAGGTACAGCACCAACATCTTCATCTTCAGGAATTGTAATAATATCCTAAAACCCACTATACCATCAAAACAGTAAATAATTTTGTAATGGTATAACTTAGACCAGAGCAAGAGTTATTTTCTGCCTGATAGAATTTAGTAATATCGAAGATATTATTAGCTGACTGAATATGCATTAATTCAATTTCTATCCCAATATCGTAAAATCAATTAAGATCAATCATCCCCATGAATGACAAATTAAAATTGATAACTACGGTATTTGATATTCTGAGAGTAATTACCTCGTAGAAAACATGTTAGAGCAAGTCCATAAGGCATCATTCATGGAAATGTCATCATTATGCCCATAATTTTTTATACAAAATCGGTACCTTCTTCCCCATAACCAGATGCCACAAAATGTACTATTCAACTCCAATATTATTTACTCTCGACATAGTCTAACATACTATAGTATCGCAATACCGTACGTAGTTATAATCGAAAGAAGTGCTCTTTTAATGCAATATACGATGTTTACACGTTTACAACATGCTGTACAGTAGTGCAGTACTTGGCTCACAGTATATTGAGCTTAATTATCATTCATCGTACACACATACACTCCCACGGAAATTATTTTCTGATAAATAAGATGATTACTTGCTAACAGTGTGTCTTATTTACAAAACTCTCTAAGCATCTGACGAATGGCAATCCTAACAAAAATTCTCGTCATTGATTAACAATAATTATTGGAGCTGTTGAAAAATTACTCGATATTATATACAACTGCAAGTATATGCAAGTGCTAGTAGGAAACTGGCCAGCTATTATCAGCTTTGGCTGCAAAATATACGTACAGTATATAAATGATCTATGTTTACGTAACTTAACCCGTATATTATAGTATACATTCAATATATTCAGTAGCGTTGCGTCGTCTTTATCAGTGAATTATATTCAACAATATTGCAGTATCTCGGTATCTCGCTTTAGCTACTTAAAAGGAAGTTGTAATTACTTTGTAAACTACGAAGTATTAGATGCTTTGACTAGATTAAAACTACATGTAATATCAGGGATGAGCAGAGGTCTTAATTTGTAAACTAACTGTACCGAAGAAAACGATTCCAACCGAATCTTTAACACTGCAGACAATTTTATTCATGAGAACACTTCTAGCACTGTACACTTGAGGAAAATGATAAACCGGTTTAAAGATTAATCAAGGGCAATTAATAAATGGAATATGTTGTGTGCTTGATGCAATCACAACATTGCAGTAAAGATTATCAAATATTAACTGATATCATCCTATACTATAATACTCTGATAGTACAGAGATTAAGCACTATGGTGTCTCTGTAAGATACAGTATATAACCTCATAAATAAACTAGTATACGCGTCCATAAGAGCATCAGGATGTGACAAGTACAAGTGTTGTTCAGTCATAAAACTGCTGTCTACAGTATTTAAGCATTTGGTACTATAAGTGTTGGCGTATTGCATCTTGCATCATGAGCATGGTAATATTTAATTTCAATTTAGGGAAATTTTAACTCAATCCTGCCAGGCAGTATCCTATTATATTATATATACCATGTTGACTTTGACTAACTTTGATGCTCAATTGGAATGGTGTTAAATCGTTGCCATCGCTAAGTTGGAATATTGGGGGGGGTGGGGGTGCTGCAGTCGATTAGCATGATTAAACCATCTTTACTTGCCCAACGTATCTATTAGGGTTTGAAGAGAGTCAACTATATTATATCCATACACTTAAAAATAACTACAATAATAATATTTTTACACAACAAATTAATACATTTGATGAAGTATACGCTTATAAAACATCGCGTGGGTATCATATAGATTGCACAGTAAATCGGACATTGGGTATGATGTACTATGCACAATAACTGCATTAGATTGCGATTGTAATAACCACAGAGGTAAGAGGTTTCTTTTCGTTGACCTCTATGGTAAGAGCTCGGTAATGCTAGTGTATTAGAGATAGGCAAATACTCATTCAATCTGATCCAAAATGATCGAAATTTACTGAATTGAACTCGCATGCATGGGTGTGCTACCACAGACTGCTATTCACATCAACACACGAATATGTATCGAAATTGCAAATGGTCAACATGTTTGCCCGTCCAGATACAATTCATCTATCACTACTGTGACAAGTACGTCCTGATCAGCAGGTACGTCTTGACCATTTTCTTCTTCTGCAGCAAACATATCACTTCCTCGCCAAGTCCATACTGAACCTTCACTAAACGTTGCATCGAATGGCTTCTATGATAATTCAATTTCGCTACTAGCGTTGATAATGTTAGTTTGGTTCTACATTTCTCGTTTCTCCCTTTGTGCAAATGATAAGCATCAATGCTTTTAATGATGCGCTCGTAGAAAGCTTTCAAAATGTTACTCAATCAATCACAAGTTGACAACATAGTAAGTGTCATATATCTGAATCTTAGACTCGGTTAATGTTGGTATAGTAACCCACGAAAATACACAACAGTAAGATAACATCACGTTGCAAACCCTGTGCAAAGATAATCTTGAAGCAGTCACAGTTTGATTGTGCAACGCCTGACAGAACCCTATTTTGTTTCATCACTCCTAATACTGTTTATGTAATCTGTACAAACTTACTTATATATTAGGGGGTTTTTTAAAAAGCAACACTGTACTGCTTTTACAGTACTGGCATTTACTATCGTGCTGAAATTAGTACTGCAAACTACCTACAGTTTGCTAGGATCACCAGGAAGAACCTCTTTTTACTTGCAAGTGTTATTACTTATGAGCAAGACTTAATGTACTTTAGATTCTGTAGACACTTTACGGCCTACGTCGGCCGTCTACTTTACTGTCAACTCTGCGGTAGTCAATGGACTTACTGTTTTACGTATAGATTTGATGTGCAGCGTAGCAAACTGTAAAATGCATGGAAGACTTGGAAAAACATGAAATCTAAAACTTTATTCAATGTCAAGGCTAAATCCACACTGCTACTATACATATTGTATGCAGTCCAAAAAAAAAACTCCTCTGTGAAAGACAAACATGCAAATGTTCCCCGCCCAGTTACTTTTTGCTTTCAATTGCTAACATCAACACGCTGTACTGTGTGCAGTGTGCAGTGGTAGATTATGCGCAGTAGAATGCTGTCGAAAGGAAGCCACCGTTGTTGATTCAACACTGGGCCTGCGCATATCGCATGCGCAGTCGTTAACAACAGTGTCCACGGTGGGCTGGCCACTGGGTGTCGGTGCGGTACGGTAGTGTGTCATACTGTACCGGCCAGGTAGGATGGGTTGTATCGTACTGTACACAGTATCGATCTTCCAGCACCACCAGGGTTAACTTTCCCCCCCCCCCCGGTACCACATGCTGAACCTCTTTTGTGGTAGAGGGTGAGCTAACCTCCTGACTGGTGGCTTTCAGTGCCTTGAAAGATCACTGTGGATGAGAAAGTCTACCATATAGAAATGGATGTGTGGTATGGGCACTGGTATTGACGGCAGCGCGGCCACATCCCAACGCCTAGACCTGGACCGTCCACTACTATAAAGGTGCCCAGCATGCATTTGGAAGGGCATCATTAACACCCCTGGCAAAGCAAACGTACAACCATGGCCACAGAAGCAGACGGCAAGCCTCAACTCACTTTAGAGAGTGGTAAGTAAGTTTTTCCGCTGCAAGACTTTGATGTTTATCGCCTAGTTTCAAGGTTGAAAAAGAGAATCGATCTTGTAGCATGGAGGGATAGCTTGAAAGAATGGACAGGCCCCTTTTTCAATTTGAAAATGGCCTTTGCAGATGTTTTCCTACGGTTGGGAAAAAACGCTGCTAGGTGTTTTTCAACACGGTGGCACCCTTTCCACAAAACGTCCGTTATTATTGAGGGCACACCTTATCCTCCTACTTTTGCCTAGCGTTTATCCATTGACCATTTGCTTTTTCCTCGCTTCATGACTTTGCTATTGCAATATCTTGTCCATGGAGTCCATGGACAAGATCATACATCACCAAGTCGACTGCCAATACATCGACTTACAAGTGGATGCAGCCGATCAACATGTTGGATTTGTTTTTTTCTTTTTGTTCTTGTCCAACAAGTACAAACTTATCTTGTACAGTACAAGGTCATGATCACTTCCACATCAACAAAACACAAGGAGAACTTGCAAGAAAAGAAACCAGGAGGAGTAGACACCGATTGCTCATGGACCGTTGGTTCATGAGCATTGGAGAGTACAGTAGCCACTGGGGATAATAATTCATCGACGTCCATTAAGTTGTAACGATTAATACATCATTATCAATATTGATCAAAGTCTTTTGATCGATAATGGAGATCAATGGTTTAGTCGTTATGGAAAAAACAGTTTTCCCTGGCAAATGAAAGAGTGATGTTGGTCATCTTGTTTCTATTGGCTTTAGGTTGACCTTCATGATCGTCAATCAGACAGTAGTAGGCGCTATTTCTTGCATTGCGTTTTTTTTTTCACCTGACTACAGAACATGCATAGACAGTAATCTGCATCACTGTCTTCAAAGGCTCGACATTACTTCTTGATCGTTGATTTGCCTTCCGTGCATACTACTGCCAGCTGTAGCGAGTATTCCTACTTGGGGTGGCTCGATCATTGCAAAGTTGAACATCGATGAAATAGATAACTGTCATTTTTTAAATCTTGGTATGCTACCAAGATACTGGTCTTGCAGTGCTTATTTTACTCTGTGCTATGTGCAAGAAGGTCCATCATGCTTCATCCAATTTAAAACCAATTGATGCCGCTACTTTTGATCGTTCTGCAATTTTTTTTTTTCTTCTTGCATGACGGTAGAATGATTCGGTGATCGACCTGCATTCACTCCAATCGCTATTGCTACCTTACTGTTATCACAGCGTTATGTGATTAAATAGAATATACTTAACCTACCGTAATAAAAATATCTCAAAATTGCACAGTCTTAGCCTAATTGATTCACATAGTAGTTTGATGGAAAATTGACCGAACGATTGGCTACACATGCAAAGGTCAACTACCGCAAATAAAAAAACATCTCAAAATTGCACAGCCTTCATAGACTTATTGATATGAAATAGCTGTAGTTACATATTGCAATTCCAAGTTCTCTGCTACGTTATTGCATTACTTTTTATTTCGCTCAAAAAAATACTTCTGACACTAATAGTGTAGACGCGTGTCAAAACAGTAATACGAATGACTACTCTGTTGGCAAAATTTCTGTTATTTTTTCCCAAAACATTTGTATCTTCCGTTTACATAACTCAATCTTATCCAAATTATCTTCCCTATTTGGTCTCAGGAAAAGCTGATCTGTTGATTAAACTATTTTCACCTCATTAGCTTATTTGCCTTGTTCTCCACATGGTGCACTTCGTAGTTATTGTCTATCTTGCTGGAGAAGTTTATCAAAAATCCCTTAACGTGATAGAAAAAAAAAAGCAGAAGAACTGATATTGTGGATGTCTTCCAACTGTTTCTGCATCGCATCAAGCAACCTTTGCAAAATCACTAGATCGACATGCCCCCTTACTTATTGTATGCAATACCATCGCCTTTGCAGCGGTGCTACTCGGAACTACTTGAAATACTGTAGCTTCCACCAGTAGTTGAAAGTTGTGGAAATAAATCCATTGAGCTCTCTTACAAAAGTTGTCAACAAGCTTATTGTATAGGATAGTGAGCTTAGTAATGAACTAGTTTATGTGGGTTATTTTTCGATGACAACTTTTATTAGCTACTCGCTTGCGGTTATTTACCTTACAGCATGATCGTTACATTGATGATGCTAAACAGGTGCACAACGGTGCCTACCAGCTGTTATTGATCATGCAAATCCTTATTAGATACAATCACTACTTTAATAGTCAATATTTATTATCCAACGAAGAATTACCAATTCATATCTATCGTCGATAAAGATAGTCGTTGCAAGTGCTCGATAGACTTATACTCAGGTCAAAATTATATTCACTGTAATCCAATACACACGATGCTAAATTTGACCAAGTCGGTGTAATTAATTTTTTTTCTGTATAAAAAAAATTCAATTTCCTAAAAGATGCAATTGTGCAAAACCTGATACACCCAGCATCAAGAAAGCGCAAGGGATCACTTTTGTACATTATTTTTAATAGTATATCCTGTTACTTGGAGTTCTATCGAATACAGTTTTGAAGTGATTATAGGTAGCGACCAATATTAGTGCAAAACATATTAGTCAGCAATGGTTGTACAATTTCCATCCTTGACAGATTTAGTTGATTCCAGGCGTCGCTATTAGGGAATCATGTATAGGATATTCGTCTACGATCGTTTTTATATAATTTGGCGTTGTAACTAAAGTGCACTATATTATTATTGGCAGGGACTTCTTAGCAATTTCTACTTGTCTCTGTTATTGGGTAAATACGTTAAAAAAGAGTTTCCCTACACAGCACTAAATTACTAATACTGTGCCTGAAAGCTGTATTATGATGCATTTAAGTTATGATATAGTTATATTTAGTGCTTTCTTGCATAATGTGATAATAAGTAACACTAATTATACGCGTATGTGTGGTTTTTTGTTATGCCAACTGTGGTATCCGACTGTATAATCTCCTTATTATGCCAGCTGCAACCTACTTGTAGAAAAATAGCCAATTGTCTTCAAAGCAATCTTCTTCTAACTTTTGACCTAGTGCTCAGTACTTTATCAATCTCCATAATAGCATAGACGAAGCAATTAGTATGTAGTAATTGAGAGAAATGCATATTTTTTATCGTAATCTATTTGTTCGCATTAAAACAATATTGTTCCGGCATTTTCTTTTGCCAACAAAAGAGAAACATATCTCTTGTATACTTATGGTTCGGCAAATAGATCAGTCCACTAGTTTTCTATAATAGTTTCTAGGAAAATAATCATCATGAAAGAAAAATTTTTTCCTGACATGCTTTAGTTTGTGTTGTCTCTCATGTTTGCGCGAATCACAATTTTTTGACTATTAAAACTGGATACAATTTTAGTTAACCGGTAGATGCACATTACTGTTGAAAATAATAGTAACTGTAAAAGGAAAATAAAATTCTAAAACTGAAGCACTACAAAATATTTATAATATAGTTCGCTATTGAAATTATGATTGGTGACAAGGTATGTATGTTAAAGGTAAAACAATACATTTTACGTATATCTTTTCCAATTTATTTACATTACAAGCAAAGTAATACATTTCTCAAGATCTTTCCGAATCGATCCTTAGTATTTCTATCTTGTATGCAATATCAGATAGCGATTCAGAAAATAGAATCTAGCATGCAATGTAGATGTTAAGATTTGTGTTTTCAGTTCAATCGATCTGTACGCCTTCAAACTACCGATAAGCTCATGTATCTATAACTTTTAGACTGACAATATTTAGCTTAATATTACAACTGCACGTAGGTATCATTTTAATCTCTATAATTAATGATAAAGTACATACGACTAGATATTGTTCCCCTTCATTAAACTTCTAATATCAACAATAGTCACAAATAGAAGGCCTTTATCAATTATTCAGACAAGCGAATGGTTTAGTGTTGACAAAATTTTTTTATTTTTATTTTTAAACAGATACTTACATTACCCTTGTTTATCGTACTTGCCAGGGATTGAAATGATCATTATTGAATAGATGCTTTATTTCGTATATGCATGGGATGGAAAAGAAGGGAAAGGGTTGAGATATGTGGTGTGCATTTACTAACTTCGGATGCTGTAGGATGTTTCCCTTCACATTGCGATTAGTTGTCATATGTACGCAAATGCAGCTCGAAATTTGTAAAATTAACCAAACTAATAATAACAAACTAATGGGGTATTTGATAATATTAACTTTAATGGTTGAGTAAACTATCAGTTATATCGCTGGCTATTGATCTTCGCTAACATAAATGTTTATTGCATCTTTTTGACATCATGATATGCAGGAGACAACCTGGGGATATGCTGATTAGTTAGCGCAATACACAGCATATAGTTTACTGTAAGGAATACAAAAATCCGTAAGCCTAGGCATCTGTGAATAGTTCAAAATGAACCGTTAAATGCAGCACCAGCATAACATCTAGACGAAATTGAAGGCACCATAAAATTTTGACAAGTTTCACGAGTAGCACCACTCGTACGATAGTAGATATCGTAGTCATCTTTAGATAACTTTCACATCTGCTATCGTTCAGGAATCTTTTTATATCACGGTATCTTCTTGCTTCAAATACCATGATAGCATTAAAATCTCAGTGAAAATAATGCGACTTGGTAGGATGTTAGGACTCTGTATAAGCTATTAAAGTATTTAATTAATTTATTCGCTTTTGATCGTAACTCGATCAGTATTGATAAGGACTAAGATATTAATGTGTACTGCGAAATAGCTAAGTTATAGTAATTTTATTGACGTAACTTTGATCCAAAATCTTGTAAAGTAACGGTAATTCATCAACGAGATTGCTATATAAAAATTATAAATACTATATATATATATACAGATATGCTGACTTGAAAATTAGGGTTTGCAATTTTATTTGATATTTACCCATATTAATATCAATTAAAATATCCAGGACAAAATAGTAAATTGAACTATCTTCTGTAAACAGAAAACATTATGTCTTCATAATAAATTAACCTAATTGTTTTATTTGAGATCCTATAATAACTACTAAGGCAACCGATCGACCTCAAAATCTAGTGTAATTGTTAAATTCTTTATATACTCACTTTTCAATTCCATTTTTTTTGCAGATATTAACAGAGCCATCCAACTGATTGATGCGCTGTCAAGTCGTAAGTACAATAGCTAAGGATTAATAGTTGCTAACATGTGCTTTACATAGTGCATTTAAATAAAGAATGATGCTCAATTTAATCAACTTATTCATAGCATTAACCGCCGACATGATTATATAGCACTATGTGAAAGCTTAATAGGGACTATATGAATATCTGTTATTCTATATCTTATGCAAGTGCTAATATCGGCTCTTCGAAAGAATTAGTTTGTTGGTGCTCGATATTATTCAGTTGATTAAGCTAGCTTCACTGAATCATAAAACTCGTTATAAGTTAAGTTTTGAATGGCCTCTTTTGCAAAAGCGTAATCACCGTGCTTGGTATATAGTGTATCATAGATTCTAGTACGAAAGGATAGTATGATTTATACATCATGAACAGAGTTAATTGATGAGATTCTAGTTTACCTTCAACAAGATGATATGATTAGTGGTAAAATTTTATAGTTCGAAATTGATATGAGCTATTCACTCGATAAACAGATAGAAGCATTCCTTCCGAGAATTTACAGAAATTAAAAGAAGTTTTAGAAAGCGACTTCTGTAAAACTGTTCGAGAGGTAAATGAAGTATAAACCTTCGTACTATATTAATAATAAATTTTCTATAAGAATCAACCACTGCTACCAATTTACAAAAACACAATTTTGATTACTGTTGTTATTGAAACGAGATCGAGTAGCAAAAAAACACAGCAGACTGTATTTTAATATGTATATCTAGGTACAGTATCAGAATCTTATAATCTGTATTGATAACTTCGTACTAGGTGTACGAAAGCGTATATGACACGGTAGATATCAACACTGGAAATGAAGAGATTACAGCCCAAGCTACCGCCAAGGCTACTGTCGCTGCATTTGCAGCCAGCGAAGGCCATGCTCATCCACGTGTTGTGGAGTTATATAAGGTAAGCAGGGCTCTTACATTGCTTAGATGTTTGGATGTACATATCTACTACACCGAAGTACTTATTGTTAGCTTAGAATAAACTGTTGGTAGACAATGCATAAAACTTTAGGTCGAATTATTTGATTGCTACCTTGGCTCGACATGCCTAAAAAAGTACAAAATTGAGGCGATTGTGTAGGAAGTAAACATTGCATAATGTGATATATGTTTTAAATTAGGGTGAAGAAGGTTTAGGTTTCAACGTTATGGGTGGCAAGGAGCAAAACTCTCAGATATACGTGTCTAGAATTATACCAAATGGTATCGCAGACAGGTGAATTTACGTATTACTTAATATTTACAATTCTTGTATATTGTACTATTTCTTATAATAGCTATTTCTGTTGCGCATAAAATTATATAGAGATGGCAGATTACAACGTGGTGATCAAATCTTATCCATCAATGGAGCTGTAAGTACAACTTTAGCTCATTTTTATTCAAGTCTATTCTGTAATTCTCGAAAGATAGGCTGATACCATTATTATATTCCCAACAGAGCGTTGAAAACGAATATCATGAAAAAGCAGTTAATATGCTGAAAAATGCGCAAGGTAAAGTAGCGATCTTAATTTTTTACCAAGTAATGCAATAAAACTTTTATTAAAGGTGTTACAACTTTCTATTGTCTAATTATTTGTTATACATCAGGCAAGATTAGCGTCGTAGTCAAGTATGCTCCAAAATGTGAGTAAAGATCTCTTTGATTTTGACGCTGTGCTCTTATACTATGTGCATTCAAATACAATAGAATGATAGGAGAAGAAGTCTTAATTTATTTTTTTTGCAAACATAAAATTGAACAGTTTTGGAAGAAATGGAGCAAAGATTTGATAAGCGAGCCTCGCGTAGAGCATAACTGAACTATCCTTGTAAGTTGATATTTTTATTTTTAAATTTTATTCAAAGTACGAAATCTTTTGATGTTGCTTATTTTTTTTCCCAGTAAAATTACATAAAAAAATAAATTATTATGTTTACATTAATTTGACAGCCATATATGTCGTAGACTCCTCTTATTGGTGGCATTTAACATCTCTTGGAATATATAATTATTATAGAACAAGACTTTTACTTCGCGTGTCGATAATATTCTTATATCTTTAGTACACGTGTACAACAATTAGTTATTATGTTACTTTAAGACCACGTAGATCTTGGTTCTGTATTGCGCTTTAGACAATAGGTTTTTTTTTAAAACACCTGTAAGTTAGTGTTGTTGCACTTTTAAATTCAACAAACGGTGATATTGTACTGTATATTGTCGTTTTTAGATTTCTTGACATTATAGTCTCCTTTACTTTACTTAAGACGATATTTTTTTGGTTGTAACACCGGAATTCTATTAATCAATAATATTAAATCTAGCAAATTTTCTTTTAATCTTTTTGGACTGTTTACAATCGATGTTGTTTGTTGACTGTCCACATTAGCACTTCGGTAAATTTAGTTGCCTAACTCGATAGTAAAATAGTAAAATATTCCATTCGCGTGGAACTTCTTCATCGGCACTGACCATTACTTGCTGCCTTTTAGTAATATTGAACTTTTTTTATCATCAACCCAAATTAATAAAACTGCTTGAAATCCATATGATGGTATAAAATTATATTATTCAAACAAATATACCATAGAAATTTAAATACAGTAGACCCTTCATATAAAACTTTATACTTTACAGAGCTAATTAGCATTTGATCTTTATAACTAAAAACTGAACATTTTACAGGTCGAAACAAAGTGGTTAACATTGATCAGTATTAGCTCAGCTCATAGTTTCTAAAGATTAAAGATAATACTACTAAGGCTGCCGTTATAACAGCCAAGTTGTAGAGAGACCAAGCGTAATAAGATAAAAACTTTAAAATTTGCATGTCGATAGAATTAATTTTCAAGCCCAAAGTGGCCACCGATCAACAACCCACTAGCTTAAAACTCGAATTCTGATAGCTAGAATGTCACCGGCCAAGTAATAACGAGAAGACAGTCGCGAAATGCTAACAAACTTAGCAAAACCATAACCTTGCGGACTTTTCCATTCTTTTGGACGTTGAAGGGCAGTAATGTTAGGTTGAGGTGATAATATATCGGTGATATTTCTTCGTTCACCGCGAACTGGATTTCGATCAAGAACAGAAATTTTAATTCGACGGTTAAACGGCCACTTCATTGCGTTATCGTATTCGCCTTGCATTAAATGAACGTAGACTGAAAGATAATTTCTACTACGATCATCAACACCATCCAAATTAACTCTGACACACAGTTTATAACCAGGATTGCCTGTCGAGAATGCCTCGCTGTACATTGAGTCTCGTAAATTACACCTTGCATCGGATAAACATGCATTAAAATTTCTTACTTCCCATATGAAGTCACCATTGGCTAAGGATAAACGATTAACTAAAGCTAAATTAGATTTTGTTTCGACTAATTCTTCTTGCAATCGTTCTATATCAATTTTCATTTCACGTAATTTGTATTGAAAGTATTTTTCCATTTGAGCATATTTCTGCTCTAAATGTTTGAAGTTAGCAAGTACAGAAGACTCAGCACAAAGTCTTGATTCTTCTTTGGCTTCTTGGGCATCGTTATCTTCATTTGTTAAATGGACAGCTTGCATTTGTTGCTCAATATTAGCAGTAATATCCTTTGTCTACATTAGGAAAGAGATAAAATGAATGCGCAATGTTATCAGTTCATGACTATCATGATGCTTCTAATCTCGTTTTAGAAATGACGGCTAATGGCATAATTTTAGTTCGTAATAATACCGGTAGCAATTGCTGCAATAATGAATTATAATTATGGAATATATGAAATAGCCAATCTACAACGTTTAATATCAGTAAAGTGATGCAACTCTAGTTCACTCTAAGATGCATTGATGACAGATATTGTCAGATAAGAAAGATCTACGTTGCCGTCAGCTACATTCGATTTTTTTAGCATAGGAATTGATAAGTGCAATATACCTTTTCAAGAGGATTAAGTTGCACACTACGTTTGGCTTCTTCAGGACGACAATCTTTTATGTGTTTCTGTAAGATGATTAAAACTAAATTAGATGATGTTGGACTTTTAGCGATGAATCATAAAATATAGCCTGCTAAGTTACCAGGATAATAGCATATGGTTGATAAATGCATAGAGAATTTTTAAAACGCGTTTATACCTCTAATTCCCTTAGAGGACCTGTCCAACGACAACCTAGACGGCGATTTCGACAATAAATATCCAAATTTAAAACTTCACGTTTAGCTGCATTATCAACCGATAGCTCATTAATGGCGATTGGCTGACAGTTATTTGGGCAATGTTTACCGCCTCGCCTATATACACGCACAAGGAATAAATAAAAGGATCAGATGCATTTTAATTCATTAGGATTATATTAATTCTTATTGATAATAACAGCAATAAATCATAATTTGCTACTAATGCTTTTCTATCGTGCTACAGTCACAATTGACAAATAAGTTGAACATGCAGTATTTCATGTGTTAAAGTAAAAGTATTATGAGTAAATAATTCTATTCACGAATCTTAATTCATCGATTCGAACTTTATTTGTCTTTATGTAATCGTGCATATGGATTGACGTCGTATTTGTTTTTTCCATTTTTTAATACATGATTATGTTTACAGTAATATTACTGTTAACCAGATCAAGTACTGTCCTGTTCAAAAACTGCTAGTCAATAATTACTGTGCACAAGAAAAGAAAACTCTCCAGCTTCCTCTGTGTGCCTAATGCACGATTAGATATACTCGTATTCAATCTTATCAATGTATTTTCTGCCTTACCTAATATAAACTTCGATACACTCCTTACAAAATCGATGTCCACATCTAGTCTGGACTGGATCTTTCAGAGCACAACAGCATATTGCGCATTCATATTTACTCAGATTATCGCCAACAAAGCTAACTTCGTAGCCTTTAGGTAGCTCCATCCTTAGATTTTGCATATTGCGTTGTAGCACTAATTAAGCGTTGAAAATTATTTCAAACTCCAACATCGACAGCCCATTTATACCTGTATACAGATATCGAGTAAATGAGCTAGTATCAATAAACAAATATAGAATCTGATGCATCTTGTACTTAAATAACGCCATACTTAGCGGCAATTACTTTATTAGTACAGTACTATATTTAGAACTGTAAGGTTAGGGGGTGAACTAGGGGAATAGTACAGCGTAGAGTATGTTATGGGTAATAAAAAATAAATATTAATAGATAGCTATGTTAGGACCTATGGGGACGGACCATAGTGGTTTGGACTTGTAAGTGTTAGGAGCCTTACTGTAGATTCTGTAAGCAGCCCTATCGTCGATGGTGTAAAAGCAAGAGAGAGTTAGGGATGTGTTTCGGAGGGTTTGTACACTACTGCACTACACACTGTATACCAGTGATTAGAAATATTATATTGCATTACAACCATTAATAAATTCCCCACTCTTTTACGGGGAAAGGAGGGCATGATCGTGAGATATACTACTACCTATTCTATTAATGATCTACTGCATATTATGTATGATGTGGTCAAATCCTCAAAGTTAAAAAATGCTCGAAAAAATGTCGAAATCTTGCAAATTTATTCTATTTATTGATCATCGTATGCAATGGAAAAAGGCGAATTGAGCAATGTAAGTTTCCATTAGTAAAGCAGCTACACCGAAATAATATTCTAACTATTTCGCTGTCACATCTAGTACAGTCGTGCATTGATCCTAATTTGTAAAGTAGCTACGCCAAAATAATATTCAAGGTATTTCGATGTCCTATATAGAACAATCGTGCATCGATCTTAGAGTATAATTTGACTGATAAGGCGATTGATGAATTTTACTCATTTTGTTACGACTCAATATCTCCATTTATTACCGTAACGCAGATATTAAAGATGAAAGTCATAGCATTAGAAGTAACCATTTTCACCGTATGACAGGTCTATCAAATGGTAATACTATCTGTTAAATGAGCACATTATCGTAAACCGTCAGCAAAGCGACGGGAGTTTGCACTAGTATACATAAATTAAGGGCAGTAATTTCGTGACGCAAAACATATTCTAGGTAACCTTTTCCACTGTCTATGATGACATAAATAAGGGCAGCAATTTCGCAAGATTGAAACAATCTTTGGGGGATTGTCATTATTTAAGGAAGTTTTTCTCACTTTGTATGATGTTAAGGGAAGTAAAGGTAAGAATTTCGTAAAATTAAAGCATTACTTTCAGTATTGTCATTGCTCAAATCAGCATTTTTGGTTCTGTATGTCATGGCATAAATAAGGGTAATCAACTCATACGATTGAATCTATAGCATTTCGGGAATTGCCCAACTTGCGGACTCGTCTCGAACTGTTTGCTTCTTCGTATACTGAACTACTGTAGAGTAATATAAAGCACAGTATGCGATACTATGCAGTGCATAGTAGTATTTTGCAACATCCTTCTCATTCACTCTGAAATCCGATTGAAGACATTCGTTAATATCTCGCCATAGACGGGAAAGCAACCTAGAATATTCAGGTTGACAGTTTCATCACTTCTTACTTGCTTACTTCATCTTTCAACTGAATACATTGTAAATTTGATGAAAACAACGGTACAACACTACCTAGTGGATTCTTAGTTCAACGGTCATTATTAATTGGACCTAATACGGTGACCAGCCAGCCAAACACCGAAAGAGGTACAAAGTTCTCGTCAAACCTCCTCCGAAACCGGGCATCGTAAAGTACACGAATTGATGTAGGTTCAATGCACATTTACTTTATAGTGTATACCCATACTACTGTCTATATTGAACAAGATTTACATGTTGTAAAATACGATAATAAATATATTCGATTCAATATGATAAATTGGCTCCATTATGTTTGTACGTTTAGGAAAATCGAATATGAGAACTGTACAGTACTAAATAAAAAAAAACATCGCACAGTTTAGGGTAATTAAGCCGTGATTAAACTTGCTATATTTATATTTGTGAATGAGTAATCGAAAATTGAAAATGAATGTTAAACGATCGCTGAGAGTAGCGTAATGACATCAAAATTTATTTGTATTGAATGACGCCGATATTAAGTCAATGTTGTACTGCTACGGTAGAACTTTAAGTAAACGGTAAACTTAAAAGTGTAAAATGAATTATTTGGTGGGGATTCCTTTACTATGTTGTAAAACTTGATATGAGCCAAGAAAGATTTTATAGCGATGTCCTATTAACTAGGCAGTACACCCGCAAAGCAATTACCCCAACACTGTTTCCCCGTCAGGCTTAACCTGGCTTGGGATACGCATCCAATTGTTGGGATGTTTATAATTAATTATAGCTATATATTATATTAACTATTGTTTAATTAACGTATACATGGACAGTACAGTATATACGTATGCATCTAACAATAATTGAAATTTTTGCATATGCCACTTTAAATCTCTTATTTTTTGAACGTGCAGATGATCTCAACTTGAGTTGGACATCGTGTACATTGGCTGGCCAGGGGAGCACAGTGGATACCTAAATCGCAAAACTTAATTTAACGAAGGTCATACGATGTAATAATATTCGGTCAATGAGTAGTCCATATACTTAGTTCTATTGCCCTGGAGATAAAATAAATCAAATTGATAATTTGCTTTGTGCCTACGTCTACAAACTCCTGTATAGCTCTCGTATCGTGGCCGGAAATCGTCAATGATGCAGGTTGAATCGGGCATCGTCTACCATTTCTCGCATACTGTATACGCGACGAACATTTTATGGAAATCAATTTTTAAATCTCTTGCTAGGCCTTGTCTTAGTCGTTTGCTAACAGAGATAATAAATAACTTTTCTTCAACTCTACTTTTGCTGCTTCCTACCAAATCCATCACAGGTGCCATCAGTAGCACCTAGGAAAATTAAATTAAAATTCAATATCCGTAAGAGACTTCTGCAATTCAGGAATTTGCCAATTTTTAGACACAAATTATCTCGTTGCTATGGCTATTGAAAGTCGATGAAGTGCTTTGGTACAATAAGAACAAACGATCGCACTGTACGACATCATGAAACTTCAACCACGCTGTAGTGACACAAATTAGATGACGTCTCTCTGTTATGACGTGTGTTGACGAGCTTCACGTCAACGAAATCATCCGCTGCGCTTCACTCGACTGCCATTTTCCTTGGATCAATATTGCGGCTACACCAACCGGACGTTTGACACAGGACTAATGACACGCAGTACACGTGTAGTGAGTTGACCAATCCAATGTACAAGACCTGCAGACTGTGCAGAGTATGAAATGCGTCCATTTGATATCAATGCGCGCCAATGATGACTTGCTTCATTTCTTTGGAAGCCACAGGACAAGGGCATAGCGTCCCTTCAGCACAATTTGGACCGCAGTAAGAATTAAATCATTTCCGTCCGCTTATTGATGCTCTGAAAGAGTTCTACTTCATTGACGAAAGACACAATGACAAAGAGAAAATATCCAATGCGTAAGAATGCAAGGAAATTAAAACGCCCTTTGGAAGGACCAAGTGATTCCATTTCTACAACATGCCTATCTCGATATCGCAAAGAGACAAATAGTTTCTCTTTTCCAATTTGTAGCCAAAGAAGTGAGATTTACCTCTTTGAGCGTCTGCCCTTGGAAATACTTCACTATATCTTGGATTTTTTAACTGTCGATGACTTACAAACTTTCGCCTCGGCGTCCAATCCATTCGACATATGGACTTTAGGTTATTTGAAGCGTACAACTGTCATTAAGAAGATATTTAACCTTTCATTGCTAAAATGTACAACTGAAGACAAGCAAAAAATCACTGTCAACTGCACTGCAATAACTCGATTACGATCCAGATTTAAAATGCAAACCAAACTAAATACACTTTATGATGCTTTAGGTAAGTTTAAAAGTCCAATACGAATGATTTACAAGTTTCATATCTCTATTTTATTCAATGAATACTAGTAATCAAATTTGAGGACTACTGCATCCTGCTCTAAGATATCGTCATTTAGTACATTCATTGCAAATCATTGCAGAAAATGAAAATACCATAGGTTACGAAGAGTTCATGCTACAATACTTGTAGCGTCAAGTGCAATACAGTCTCACCTGACGTATTCAAGTTGCCCTAACCTTCGCTAGTGTCAAACTCTTCATTGTCGCAAACCCCTTATACGACGCATTCGTTTTTACTCAATCAGTTATTGTTACATTGAAGCAATTAAGAGATGAAAGTCTATTTTAAACCAATTATAACCAAATCATTCCCACCAGTCTTGCAATATCACAATCTTCATAATAATTATAACTTGAACAATACTTCAAATTGGATACCGATGTTACTGTTTTAGTGATTTAATACCATTGGAGTAACATGAAACAAACGCTTGTGTATTTTGAAAGGATTATTATGCTGTACTCTACCTCTCCAATCTGGCGTTCTGTATAATTTACGATTGATTGAGGTTATTGTATCAAATCATTACTAGTTTACTACTGCCAACAAAAGACACCGTAATCAATTTACCCACTCTATACGCGTATCTGTCTGCCATTGAAAAGTTTCCACATGTGTCCATTCACAGATAATAAAATTACTCTATACAGTGAATCTGTCGTGAAATTTTAACTTCAATTTTGAGAATATTTCTTCTTAAAATTTTGATAATAGCTACAAGTTCTTACAGTTACTAAATTACACAAATTTCGATCTGTAATCTAAAACTCGTTGATTAAATTTGTCAAGAATTATTTACTTCTTGCCAACCCTCCAATAACAGTCGAGAAATACTGCATTTCCCTGTATGTATTACTTCATTATATTATTTGATATCGAAGTATTTTTGATTCGTGTAGTTATGCTATATACAATAATTTGCAGTTAGATAAATACAGTATAAAATTTAAGTTTTACACCGTAACAGCACAAATTTTTCTTCAACATTGTTTCATTAATCAATTATTACCGTGAAATTTATTTTACATCAAAATTTGTGTCCCAAAATAATTTAATAGGTAAAACTTGGGCAGTAGCTTCTTCCAATTTTCAACAGAAGGAAAGATATAAGTTGCTAGCCTACGTACTGAAAATACTTGTAAGGCATAAATTGCTTTAAACAGCTATACATAGTCGTATACGTAGAATTTTTTCAATTGCAATCAAAACAAAATCTATAGTTGTACTATCTTGAAGCGCAGTATAACTATTAGAGAGCGTAAATTAATCGAAAAAATGCGTAATACAGTACTAGAATCATCAACTAATTTTATTGATGTTATGATAACGATTAAACGAGCATTATCATTAATCCTAATGTAATAACATATTCCAGGTGATGCTGTAGATATACGATAGTAATATAACTGTCTAAATATTCCATGCTGGTTTATAATGGTATACTATGGTCTCTTATTTGAGTTTATAACAACAGTACTTCGTCTGCCTACCTATTACTTTTATTACTACTACCATACTACCACAGCCCTATTATTATATTGTAGGTTTCCACCTTTACGGAAATACTTTGCCATTATGCAAGTGATCACAATTGCTTCTTTTACATCGCCTGTGCAAAGTTTATTGATAAATTTACATCAATGTGGCCACAGGAAGATAAACTGAGTGCATATGAGTACATTCTCGAATACGACTACTTCCATAACAAGATTAAATCGACACTTTTTAATCTGAAATTTCCTGTTGCCATTAAAAATGAGAATCATGAAATCTTTCATATAAGGCATTTCTTTCGCGATATTTTCCTTGATCGGTACCGAAATATTGAGCGAGGAATACGTTTATCAATTGCTCTGAAACCGTGGCCAATTTTTATTCAAGCTCGTTTGATATATATGTTATATGCTTCACCAATCTTATTAAAAGGTAAATTCTACAAATAAGAACCGATGATTTATGACGTGCCGGTAGTATTCAATATTATCGTCATATTTAACTATATATTGATTAAACTTGTCCCCTTGATGTCAGTATATAAATTCGGACGCTGATAAAGCGTGTATAATAGTAAAGATAAATTTAACCATAATATACTCTCGAGTAAATTTCCCTAGATATTGGCCATATTTCTTCAGAATGGCAAATCCAAACGGATGAAGCCGTGGCATTTGGTGAAGTATTCAAATGTCTGAAGCTAACGGCTGACGATGATAATCATAAATTTAAAGATGACGACTGGATTAGTATATTATGGGACCTTCGTGAAGCAGGTTAACTTAAGTTTCATGCCATCAATGTTGAAAGTTTATGACTTTTCGACACTAAAATATCCAGTTATAGTATGTGCGCTGATATATCCTCTATTACATGGTATAACTGTATTTCTGAATTAATGCTTTATCATATAGCTTCGGAAGTATGGCTTGAAAATTATTTGCCACTAATATTGTTGTATGGTGGTGAGCAAGTATATACTACATACTTAACAACAAAACTGTCATGTGGCCGATTAGAGGAAGTGTGCGGTTTGGTTATTTCGCTGATAATTATATTGTGGGAAAATGTAGCACCAGAAAGATGTTGTAGAACCTGGTATTTTATAGATACTAATGTTACTAAAATTGAATTAGTCTGAATCGATGCAATACTGAAATGATTGTGCAATTATTTGATATAGGCTATTAAAATTACTGAAGAAAATTGAGCAAGAATTGCCTGACAAGTATAAGCTATTTATTAGAGCATTATTTCGTTATTTTCGACATGAGATCGCCATCAATGCGTTCCCTGTAAATGACTGGAATAAAGGTTAAGTGTACTTAATAGACTATCGTTTTTATAAAATTTCAATAAATTAAAATTGAATTAATTTTGAAATACAACTTTTAAAACTATTGGTTATTGTTTGAATATGTCATTATTTAGGTTTTGGTGAGCGATATAAAGCACATTACGGTTTAATATCCTGCCTTACAGATTTATTGCAAGAGTTGCTTACACGGTGACTATATTAATATGAATGGACATAAACTTAAGTTGTTTTTAGTAGTATTCGCCTATTGCAAATTTCTCAATGTCGTTATATAGTCTTTCATTTTGGCATTGAGTATTTACAGTGTCGATAATATTTCTCGCTACTGTACATTATTTGCCAATTTCTTTTATTTCAATAATTTGTACGCATATACTAATAAGCTGACTTTGTATTTTCTTACATATCAAAGCTACAGCTAAGCTGTAATGCAATCAGTTATTCCTCGACTAAAGTTGTTATCACACTTATCAAGGTTATCAATTTCATTTAATTAATTACAGCAAATGTTCTATGTCATAAACAGTTGTAGTGCCGCATTGATATACTTATTGTTTACCTTCCTGTCTGAAAATTACAATTATACATTAGCAAATTAACCGGTACAGTGTCGGAAATTAAGAGCTTATTTATATTTATCAAAACGATGTTCAAGGAACGTCCAATAAATCGAAGTATATTAATACTGCACAGTTCTAATCTTAAAATATTGTTAATAGCTAACAATATATGATGTCGTTACCTTGTATAGTAAAGTAAGCCATTTTAAAATAAATAGCCACAGTTCAATATACGTCATGAATAAAATGATACAAAAAAATATACAGTAATGAATAAAACGGCTATTCATACTCTTCAAAATTAGTATGACCAGTAAGCTTTGTATGTTGTTGAGCATCGTATACGCCAGTTAATTGCTTATAACAGTAGGAACACCTTAAGGCGTAATTGCCAGCATACGTGTTTTGACGATTCTAAAAATTGAGAAATTACAGCAATTGTCATATTGTTTAGATTAGTTGCAATGTTAACTTAAAAAGTAACTTGAGTATAGTAATTCTAATAGAAAATAAGATGATGTAATAAGAAAAGATTAATTCTACTTCCGCTTTACCAATTTGACTTCGTTGGCTAATTCCAGTGCTAATGGTATCAGATTGTCGTCGTTTGTTGAAAATTTTTGTTTTGCCGAGGTATTAGGATTGGCCATGTCAACAAGCTCAAGTGAATCATAGTGTGAACCGTCATAAATTAGGAAAATTCGATGCTGGTAATTTTTGTCTTCTCCTGCATACGAAAATAAAAAGCAGCATGATGCAAACTATGACTTCACTGCCCTAATACATACATACATAGATATAAGTTTATGATTTTATTTAGCTATTAAGAAAGAAGTTATGCTTTACGAAAAGTCATAAAAGAAGTATATTACATACCGAATCTATCGATCCTGATATTAACGGTATCTACTACGCATATTTCTACTTGGAAATGCTCGCTTAATATCGCAATCTCAATTCCTCCTCCCCATGATGTTGAGAGCATAATCCATCTGGAATACTCGGAGGGTTCTACACCGAGAAATGCTTCCGTGTAAAGCTTGGGATAGCGTTGTACAACTTCGGAAATTAGTGAGCGTAATTCTTCGACTGTCTGCAGGTTACTTGTTAATAAATAGCTAATGATTTAAGAGGTATCAATTTATACCGAATTAAAATTGCAAGATATATAACAAGAAAATATTAATACACATGATAAAGCGATGATCTGTACATATTATCGTCACTAAGAATTATATTTTATAGATAGCCATCTGAGATGCATGCAATCGTATAGCAAAACTAGAAGCAAAGTCAAGTTAGCTGTACCTGATACTGCTAAAGAGGCACGAATTATCTGCAGGAACTTGCCTTATCAAGATATAACGAGGAATGATGTTAACATTTCTTCCTTATTATTGCATTAACTTAGTACTCAGTATACTCCTACTTCAAATTATGAACTATATTAATAAACTATATCTGACTGAAAACACTAAAGATAGTATCAAGTAATAGAGCATAACAGAAAAGTGCTACATACGTATGCGTTTTACTGTAACCCAGTTTCAAAAAGAAAATTGCAAGTCTACCTTCTTTGAAATATCCATAAGGGTATTTCACTTTTTTGTAAATTGCATTGATCCTCTTTGGCGTCGCTTATCCCTATACTCTGACTATAACTAGGAGGCTTCTTACTTTGATCGGTAGAATTTTCATTTCTTGGTGGAGTTGTATTTTGTTGGAATTCAATATATATCCTATCACCACTGGAGATGGGTAACGTCTTGAGTAATTGCTCAGGTCTTGATAGGTCTAATTGCTCTCTAGGATACCCATAAAGAACTGTAACCCAGGATTGCGTTGCGCAACATTCATTTTGATAAAAATATCCAATTAAAATGTTGAAATATTTAATTGATTTCGTTTTGAAATGTATCAATATAAACTATCATTTTAGGATGTATGTGATCGGGTATTCTAATGACTTATGTCCTGATCGTTCTAATTTAATATGTGATAATAATATAATATAATTCATAACATGAATAATACCATACTTTTTTGATCCTGGGCCATTATTCCTGTTATTTTATAGATGTGATTACATAAATCGGCCACAGTATTATTGTCCCGTAAAGTGTTAATATTGTGTGATCCACCTTTGGACAAGCACCTAAGCCTCTGTACATGCATGTACACGAATCAATCAATTTGAGTTGAAAGATCTTTATTGACATCAATATATTCCTATACAACTTGAAAGCCTGTTTACAGGTCATGCATGACCAGTGTTTTGTAGGCATAACGTCTTTTATTTACTCAACACTGGCCATGACGTCGCTATTAGTAAGTAAAAAGTAGAAACATGCTAAAGAGACCACTGTCAATGATATATAAATCAATTATGTATCAATGCAATCTAAGTTAATTTTGTAGTTCAAAGATGATGCGAAGGTCTTTAAAAGTGCAGTAGTTACGGCATAAACTATGCAGGTTGTATTTAAGGCGCAACTCTAAAGTTAGGTTTAGAAGAGTATCTCTATTGATTATGCTTCATTCTTTCAATTTAGAAGTCCCTGCAAATGCTCGTCAGATTTATTTCAGCATGAGGGCAATAGTGCAACAGGTTTGTTATGCTACTGTATTATACACAGTAGCAACGTTAGCTATTTGGTATGCAGGCAGTTTATTTTTGGTATAAAAAGAAGTATTGAGCAGTAAACGTTTGAATATACTAGAGTAACATATTGATTAGTAAGTTACAATAATGTATACAGGCAAATTAGAGCACGAGTATTACTATCTGACAGTAAATTTGAAATTAGAGTGAGCCAATAGCATTCATTTTATCTAAATTAGGTTTACTATTGAAAAGACTATCATACCTAAGCACAACTATGCTAATAGTTTTACGGTTTGTTGGCGACAGCATCGACTTAGCAGCAACACGGATTTGCGTAATAGCTGTGTTTATGTTGTTTCTAACAATTTTAATAATACGAATATACGCGACTAGACTCAATTCAGTTTTGTTGTACTGCATGATGGTTGAGTTATTGATAATGTGGTGGTCTACTTCAACTAGTAACCACTAACTGAGCACGTCATACTATCATCTTTAATTAGGAACTTTGGTTGAAAACTTACAAAAAGTGCCATAGTCTTGTGGAGATGAGGATTATGGGAGAGCACTATTGGAATATTGGCAACGACTTGAGTGAATTAATTGACTTGCGTTCAAAGTATTCTTGGCATCGTTTGTCTTCCTACATGAAATACGTGTTGGTACTTGTCGGTTAAGGATACGCACTTGGTAAAGTTAGTAGGTACAGCAAAGTCGATAGACTTTGAAGTTGCTACTTTCGACAACTAGTTTTATCTGAGCTTTGAAAAGAGTTTACTGGTAGAAGTCATTCAAACATGATTTATATTGGATAATGATCAACTGCTTTGTCTATTATTGTGTGCCTCCAATTCTTGATAGTACTGTACAGCACAGTATACCATGGACAATGGATATCCGATAGCTTATCTTGCCGTTCCATTTTTACCATACTGTAGTACTGCTACTACTTAACAGCTTGAGTTATTACTCTACTGTACTGTACAGTACAGTACTGCAGTACGATACAGTACAACTTTACAGTGTACAGTGTACAGTACAGTACTGTACAGTGTACAGTATAGTCTCACTACAGTACAGTACAGTGTACTGTACATTGTACAAGTGTACTGTACTGTACAGTAGTGTTCAGTACTGTACTGTAGTACTGTACTGTATGGTCATACTACTGTACAGTACATTGTACAAGTGTACTGTACAGTACTGTACTGTACTGTACTGCGTACAGTGTACAGTGTACAGTATGGTCCCACTACAGTACAGTACATTGTAAAAGTGTACTGTACAGTGTACAGTATGGTCACAGTACAGTGCAGTACTGTACAGTACTGTACTGAGTGTGTTTATTTGTTTGCAGAATCTTGTTCATCAATTAAGGTTAAGCAGACTATATTAAGTAGGATTTGGGCAATCTGAAAACAAAATAAACACACCGTACAGTGAGTACAGTACTGGACAAGGGTGGCTCATCAAGAATTCCCGGCGATTGAAATGACATGAAACTCGAATTTTAAGACCAAATTAGACAAGTTTGCTAACAATATGAAAACATCATTTTAAGACCAAATTAAACAAACTATCAATCGATGGACTACCAACATACTGTACACTGTACGGAGTACTTAGCCTATAGTACTGTACAAGGGTGGCTCATCAAGAATTCCCGGCGATTGAAATGACATGAAAATCGAATTTTAAGACCAACTTAGTAGACAAGTTTGCTATCAATATGAAAACATCATTTCAAGATAACATTAGATAAACTATCAATCGATAGACCTACAGTACCAACGGTACAGTACAGTACACTACTGTACAGTACTGTACTGTAGCCTACTGTTTACAGTACTATACACTGTACTTTACTGTACT
Organism: Trichoplax adhaerens; assembly: GCF_000150275.1. NCBI lineage: Eukaryota > Metazoa > Placozoa > Uniplacotomia > Trichoplacea > Trichoplacidae > Trichoplax > Trichoplax adhaerens. Next base: position 111,185 of record NW_002060967.1, read on the forward strand.
GTACACTGTACAACGTACACAGTCTACAGTACGATCTTACACAGTACGACCCACTGTAGAGTACAGTACTATCACTCAAGGCCCTTTCATCGGTCTTTTGGCTCATCCACTTGTGCCCAATTTGATCGAAATTGTTCTCAGAAATCAATTGCTTCCCCCTTGCAAGCTTGCGATCATTCGTCATTCTATCCACGTTGACAAACTTATTATCACAGCTTGTAGCTTGATTTACGAAGTGCATCACCTCCAATTGAAACCAGAGAAAATCATCATGATCAATTTGTTTTCTATTAAACAGCAAAAAAAGGAAGAAGAAGCTAAGGGAGGCAATACAAATCGAAAACGCGCCTCGGCAGCCCAACTTCGAATTACCAAAGGTAAAAATGTTTTCATCATCTTCAATCAAAGAAACTCATTTATCCTCTTCATACTTTTTCATCAATGATGGCCTATCGCTATGTTTAAATAGGTCTTTAATCAGCCATATTACTGTCTTCTGAACTAAAATAATTGCCAATGTCATCATTTTCTACAAAATGATGACCGCCTTCCTTTCGACTATTCTGACAACTCACTATACTGTATGACATCACTGTACTGTACAGGACCTATAGGACGTTACTGCGCACTGTTAACTTATACAACATTCATCTTAATGTAGCCAAAGTTGATAATACAATCCATCCAAAATACTTCTCATAATGCAATAGGATATGATACAATTTGTAATATCTTTCCATGTAGATCACAGAGTAGACGATCAATCTGGTTTAGAGTGACAACAATTCATTCTTAATTATAATCATTGCATGAGTATAATGGTATACTGTACTACACTGACATAACTCGCATGATGGAAGCAATTTTAGCTCGACAGTTCGTAATTGATTCCTTTCTTACAGCGATAATAATGAATGATTAACCATAGATCAATCTTCCATCTCCAGAGGGATGTTCTGCTTAACTCTGCCCTAGTAGTATTACACGATTAGCTAATCTTCCATGACTTAGAAAGTCTTAAAATAATGTAACTATGCAATAAATTGTACGTGAATTCAATCATGACTACCAGCTTGGATACCATGATATTATAGCGATAAAAGTGGGCATCAACATAGCTCTTCTATGGTATGCATCGACGCGTAGATTAAAGCAATTCATGATTGAAAGCGTTCTATACAAAACTTGTAAAATGTGTAAGCTCTAGTTACAATCGAAAATGTTAATAGCTCAAAGTATCGATCTTGAGACGGGATACGCAGTCTAGCTCAGACATAAGCATAGCTCTTTTATGCATACAGTATATATATATATATATTAAAGCAATCGATGGGAAGGTGATACTAATTCAAAACTTGTAGAAGGCACAAGCCTTAGTTACAATCTAAGCGTTAATACGTCATAGTGTCGATCTGTAGATGGGAATACAGTAGTTTTTCGATCGCGCCTAATATAGAATACCAGAGCATTTTCCAACTGGGACATATCTGACCCTTCAGTGAGCAAATTGAATACTGGATTTATATTATTGTACTAATATTTTCTCGCCTATAGACATTGCATAACTTCTCTCACTGTCGATCCTATTACTATTGACTGTATCTGTTGCTTTATTCAAAATATCTAATATTGCTTCGCAAGAATCTAAACTGGATTGCCTTCCTAGCGAAACGACAGTTACAAGCTAATAAAATAGTTATTTTTTTGCCTGTACAGATGTTAATGAATTGACATTGCCAAAAACTTGTAAGATTGATTTCCCCAATCCTGATGATTTATTAAATTTTAAATTGACGATATTGCCTGATGAGGTAAGCGATTATTCAATCTGATCATTTTAAACAGAAAATTTTACAGTAAATCATCTTAAATCTCGAAATAGTACATTGGATCCAGTATACGGTACATACCACATAGCTACTTCTCCTACATCATACTTATGGTAGTACGATGCAGTCAATATCGAAGTGATAGACTAACTTCCCTAATAGCTTCATTTTTCCATTAATATTACTATCATTTTTACTTTGACAGGGCTTCTATAGAAATGGACGATTTGTTTTCTCCTTCAAGGTAAGCGTCATTATTCTACTAAAAATCTAGACATTTTTCGAAAGCACAAGAAATTTCTATCTACTTCTAAACGTTATATAAATACAAAGAATACTTAGATTGGTTCTTCTGACGTTAAAATACTTTCTTACATGTCTTTT